>NC_056746.1:1189128296-1189323296 GCF_019279795.1 Protopterus annectens | reverse complement strand
TACTCTAGCTCCATCTTCACATGTCTGCAAGGAAAATTACTTAGCCAGCACTGTTGGCAATTCTCAGCTGTCCTCTAACACCACCACTGGGCTGCCAGATCTTGAGCATGCCCCATCATGAAGAGCCACTATTGCCACATATTGATTACTTAAGTGAGGTATTGGACAGTCCTATCTTAAAGCTTTTAGACTCTCCTGCAAGGAGAACTCAAATAAGAGCCCAGGAAGTCCCCAAACAGCTCCTGATAAAAGGCAAAGACTCTGTTCCCTATGACGCCATAGGGTATGTTCCTCAAAACAGACAAAAGATCCTTTCCCCTCACTTTCCTGGACCTCAGCAGCATAAACTATCACTTTGGTAAGTCATGTTTCAAACAGTAAACCATCTGGTTTCCATGCCTTCCTACTGCAGTAGGACACATGGATGTGCTAGTGGATATGATTGCATTCTGGCACATAGGTTCATAGGCAAATACTAGGCTAACTGCCCTGAAAGATCATTTTAAGCCTAGCCAGTAACCCAAGGTGAGAATCAAATTCTGTACCTTCTGTTTATGAAGTGACAACCCTAACCATTATGCCAAACCCACTATTTGAAAACAACATCATGGGGGGGGGGTGAAGAAAGAGCAAGGAGACTAAAAATACATGTTCTCTAAGACAAGTCAGTGCAGAATACAAAAAATTAGAAAGCAGGGAAAGACCGATCTGCGGTTTATTACAACAGAAACCTAAACAACAAGGCTCACTACAATTTGGCAAATCACACTCTAATGTACCTTCTAAAGGAGGCTAGAAACAAGAGACAGAAAAGGCAAGAACGACAGCCTTTTATTAAGCACCGGATACCCTGCAGCAATGAAGACCTTACTTAGAAAACTGTATGGAAGGATGCCTTAACTTTGTGGTGAACAGACTGCAGCTGAATCTTGATAAGACAAACTTTTACCAAATATTATGGGGAAAATGTGCAAAGAGAGCATGACCAAGACAATGGCTCATTGCAACCAATCTACAGAAAAGTCCCTGGGAATAGATGGTTTTCCTGTGGAAGTTTGGAAGCTAGGAGGGAAGAAACTGATAAAGATCTGGAAGGTTTTGTTTAACAGTATTTTAAGAGAAGTACCAACATCCTGGAAGAAAGCAGTGGTAGCTGCAATACCTAAAGAGGGTCAAGATCCATCAGATCCAGTTTCATACAGGCCCATTTCAATACTAAACTGTGATTATAACGTGTTCATGTTTATAATGGCTAAAAAAAATGGCAAAAGTAATGCCAAAATTGATAGATACGGATCAATGTGGTTTTGTGGAGGGGGAGGCAAGCAACATTAACAGAACATTGATGATTCAGACGGAAGCAGAATGTAAGAAAATACCATTGTTGTTGGTGGGACTTGATGCAGAGAAAGCATTTGACAGAGTAAGCTGGAACTTTTATGAGCAGGGCAATGAAAGCACTTGCATTTCCTTAAAAAGTTAAAAGGTTGATTAGGAGGATGAATGAGGGATTGAAGGTGAAGATTAAAGTGGGTGGGGTCCTCTCTGATAACTTATGCTTCAGCAGAGGAACCAGGCAGGGGTCTCCTCATTCCCCTTTGTTACTTGCATTATGTTTAAAACCACAGGCAAAGAAAATAAGGGATTCAGAAGGATGTAATTGGTATGGTGGTCAAGAAAAGCCGCCTCTGTTTGCAGATGATATAATTTTATATCTGACAAAACCAGAAATAGACATTACAGTGTTGTGGAACATTTTGAGATCGTTCCAAATCTGTTTTGAATACAAAATTAAAGAAGTTAAAACTAAAGCAATAGTGGTACATTATGCACCCTCATATGAATTGGTTCAGTAATATCTATATTTATGGGGACATGATAAAATTAAGTATTTAGGAGTATGGATTAAAAATGATTCTGGTGTTGCAGCTAAGGATATGTGGGAACAGACTAAACAAAAGAAAATACAAAAACTGAGAAAATGGAAGCTTTATTATATGGAAATGGATAGTAAGATACAAGCAGTTAAAATGTTTTTAGTCTCATTAGTCTTGTACACATGTCAGGCATATTTTTATCAACCAGAGAAGTGTGGATAGCTGAAGGACGTTATCTGGGCAGGGAAGATGGCGGGAGTCAAGTGGGATAAGCTGATTCTTCCAGTAGAACAGGGCGGATTGGGATTACCTGATTTGAAGTGGTATTTTAGAGTTACATAGTTTAGGCTCATTTACATAGCACAAACAAAAAACTATAATTTAAAGTGGAAAGGGATTTTAATGTCCCTTCTCTGGGCCAGTAATCAAAGAGCCTCAATCCTCACCACTGCTCACTGATGAGGGACATTCACATGGAACAAAATAGATACAGTATTTCCAGATGTAGTTCTCTGCACTAAGCATAATTTCCCTTAAGAACACACTCCCGTCCTGGGTCTGGGTTTCCCTCTCTCACCAGGCCCCAAGTAAGACTCCACACTGACCACAGATTATAAGATAGGTACTGCCACCAGAACATTCCAAAGTCAGCTACTGTAAGGCTGTTACCAGAATATCCAATTATCCTGACTAAAATTAATACTAATACAAATGGTAGTGTTTGACAAATGCACCAAGGCTTTAGAAGCAGCCACAGTGTCACCAAATAAATATAAGTACTCTCAAAGGTTAAAATATTCTGTAAAAGACCAGCCGCAATGAAAAGTTTAAATATATTTAATAAAGTAATTGTTTAGGGTATGCACAAGAGCTTTCTTTTGTTTACTTTTGTTAGGCTTCAGTTTTAGTAAAACTTGTCATTTGGCTTATCCTATTTTCATGGTTTTTAACACGGTACTAGGTCATTGTGGCGGGGCCTTGCAGGAGAAGGAATGTTTTGTGTATATTACTTAGATGACTGTCTGCTAGGGCTTAAGCTTCCCTTGCTTGTGTCCTCCCCAAGATGCAGGCACCAAAGGTCACTATAAACTCAGAGAAGTTCTTTCTTATTCCATCGTAAAGACAACATATGAGTGTTGAGAAAAAAATATTCAGTGATGCCTCATTGTGACCCCCTGAAGCTCAACAGTTGGGCATTAGTAAACTGTGTAACAGTAAAGAAAAGTCAACACCTTACATGCAGAGAGCTGTCGTCATCCTTGTACTTCAGTACAGCAGTACCAGGATCACTGCATGATGGGGAAAAGTAAACCACTGAAAAAACTTACCTAACACAAAAGAAATTTTTTTCAAAACTACAGACATCATCACACTGAGTATTGACAATGTAAACATCAAATAATAGGAGTAATACTGTGCAGAAGGCTGCCTTTATTGGAAAAGATTTGGCTTTTTCACAGTGTGTGATACCTGCAGAGGGCCCAGGAAATAATAATCTAGGCAGCCATTATTTGATTGCTTTGGTATAAACACTAACCTCCTGCCTTTTTTGCTTTGTCACCTAGTATTTTCACAACTTCATTTGCATGCTTTTTGCAATGGACTGTAAAAAGTCATTGCTGCAAAGTCATCTTGCTGTCATGGGACCTACTTTATGTGCTGTATTGTCACCTGGCTGTAGAGTGATGGACAGTCCTCAAGAGTTTCTTTTTCTGTATTGGAACATGGTTCAGTGACTTAAGCTTCTGAAAGTTTAGAAAGTCCTTGTGATCATTTCTTTTTTAATAGAAAATTGAGCCCCAGAAGTGGGGATGGGGGATTCACATAGGCCATCTGGATCTGTGTGTGTTGTTTCTAACCTACTAAGGTTCTGGAAGAAGAGTTAAAATCCAGATCCCCTCATGATTCTATCAAACAAATGCCCCAAGATGTGGTATATGTTCAAGCAGGGCATCGCACTTACCTTCTGCAGTGATATCACACAAATATATTTTTATTGTCCTTTCTTTCTACTGACATGGCTGATAAGTTGACAGGGTTTGAAAAATGCACTCGTGGGCACAAAATCCCTAACTCTGATGCCCACAGGGAGTGCATATATTGTCTTGGAGCAGCTCATCATAACACCAGCTGCTCAATCTGTGCAGCCTTCAATACAAGGGCTTTAGCTGATAGACACAGCCAACTAATACTTAAAGATCTGCTTCCTCCCTCAACAACATCTTCTTCAGAGGCTTAAATCTCCAGTAAAACTTAATAAACTCCTTCAAAGCATAGAAAGTGTTCTCTGCTGAAGTCCCCCAGGACTTCTTCAGAACAGTGACAAAAAATTTCAAAAACATTAGATCCAACTTTGTTTGACCTGAAAATATGCACTCCTGATCCAAAATAATCTTATCCTAAAACTTCAGATTCAGTTATTATATCAGCAAGCCCTATAGCTCAGGTTTCAGATCCCAAGCTCTTGTATCTGAAACCTAGTACATCATATACTCCAACAGCTCACTCCCCATAGTTCCTCTTGGATCTGGTCTCCCCCTTTATGTAAACTCCCAAAAAACAATCTAGGCCCCAGTGTACCACATCCATTTCCGGAAGTCTTTCCAAAGCAGATGTGGATAGGATGATGAAGTTCCTCAGAGCTCAAAACCAAATGAGGTTCATTTTGGCTCTGTCCCCCTGTGGATTTGTGAGTTTGCTGACCACTACTCACACTCTTGTTATCTCCTTATCTGATCTGTCCTTCAGTTTTGGAGCCCCAGGATGTTCTTCGTGTTTCACTGTTGCAGTCATTACATTTGGGTTATCTGCTTGCAGGTAGCCCTCAGTCGGCCTGATTAACAAATTCTTGGGTCCTGCTTCGGTTGCTGCCCCTTCTTCCATGACGCCAGGTCATCAGGAGTATAAAACATGCAGCCGACGCCATTACATCAGTCTTTCTTTCCGTGCCCGAAGCAGAAGCAGTTCGCAAGTGCCGGTTGGCCGACTCCTGAAATTTTCATTTTCGAGTTTCAGAACCGAAGTCTTCAACTAAAGCTAAGCACCCCGTTGGGGAAACTTTTTCTTGTTCCTTACCAATGTCAGTAAAAGTTAATAACTGCATTACTTGTGTAAAGCAAATACCTCATAAAGATTTTAATTCGTACTGTATTCCTTGCCTAGGCCCTGACCACGACGTAAGTTGCTGTCGGTTTTGTGATTTATTTAATCAACGCACTATCCATCGTCTGTATATTTTCGCCTCTAAATATTTTGGTTCTTGGTTTAATTACCCTGAAATGTCATCGGTTAGCCATCTGACTACCGGGATTCTGAAAAAAACACAAAGATAAAGACAGGGACATGCCGCCAAGGTCCAAAACTGCCGACAGCGCTTCTCCTAAGCCAGTCGCCAGTTTGCCGGTACTCAGTGAGGCACTTTAGCAGCCCCTGATACCCGCTACTTCTGATTCGCAGGCCTCTACGGAGACCCATTCGGAGTCTGGTATGCCGCAAGATGCTTCAACTATAGAACCCGTGGATGTCTCTACCTTGGATGGGTCCGGAGCCGTTGTGCAGGCACCGGCTTCTGAGGGTGTATTCAGGCCTACTGACTTGCATATTAAACCGATGCCTCCTTCTTCAATTAGGCCTAAATCTCGAACCATGCCTAAAAAAACGACTCCCAGGCCACATGTTCAGGCCTCTTTGCCTAAAAAACAAATGATAAAAATGTCTGAAGATCTAATAACTCTAATCGGGGGTAGCCAACCCCCCCTTCTAAGAGGCGTAGGACTGAAGTTGTTTATGAATGTTCTGACCAGGATTCTGTTTTTTCTGATTCTTCTGATGATCTTGATTTTCCCTTATCTACATGGATTCTGATGCAGAGGACTCCATTCCCTCTGCTTCCCCTCCAGAGGATTTTTCTTTTGGGGAAACCTTACTTACTTTAAGGGAGCATTTCCACTGGGAAAGCCAGGATTTTTCTGATTCAAAAAAGAGGTTTACGGATTTCTTACTCCTACCTCAGCATAGGCCTTTAGCTATTCCTCCTGTACTAGACATTGTTGATGTTTCAGAATCTAGTTTGGCCCCTGATTCCTTGCCTCCTGCTCCCAGAAAACCTGACAGATACTACAGGGTCCCTGAGTCACACATGTTCCTTTTTAAAAATCCTATTGCCGATCCAGAGACTGTTTCACAGGGGCCTAAGGGCATTAAGGCTTCTACTGCTAAAAATCCTACCCCTGCTGATAGAGACTCCAGGGCGCTGGATAGATGGGGTAAGAAGGTTTATACTTCTGCAACCTTGGCCATTAGGGCTTTAAACTGCCAGTTTCTTATGTTAAAGTAGCAGCAACATGTTATTGGGTTGCTTAAACAGAAAATGATGTTGATTCCGGACTGTGTGGAAAATAAAGAATTACAGGATTTAATGCATTCTGCTGAACAAGTTGGAAAACATACTTTGCAATGTGGTTTTGATTCTTTTGAGGCCTCTTGCAGGGCTGCTGTTACTTGATCTGTGCTCAGAAGGCATGCTTGGCTTAAGGAGCAATCTTTGCCTGATCAGGTTAAAGCTAAATTGTTGGATGCTCCCTTAAATCAGGACCTCCTGTTTGGCAACAAGGCTGAGGAAGTTCTTAAAAAGATGGAAGATAAAGCTAAATCTATGCAAACTGTTAAATGTTTCTTACAAGTTCAGCCTCCTAGATTTAGTAGGGACTGGCCCTCTAAGAATTGATCCTTTCCAGCCCCTTCCAGGTCTTCTCAAGCCAAACCCAGACACAACATAAACCCCAGGTTTCAGTCCCAAGGGACACAGGACTAAGCAGTGGGGGGCCTCCCCTTCCAAATCTGTGAGTAGTAAGACTCCCCCCATGGTAAACTGTCTCAATGACTTCCTTTAAAAATTTCCAAGCACTTATCAACTGACTGCCCCTTTGGGGGGAAAGATCATTCTTCATGCAGAGAACTGGGAACTCATTACCCAGGACAAATGGGTTTTAAATAGTGTCCCAGGGATACAGATTTCACTTCTACACGTTGCCAACACCAAATGGGTGGCCGGACCTACCCCCAAATCAGTGGGCAGAGGTCCAAAAACAAGTATTTTCTTTCTTAAGCATGGGGACTATTCAGCTGGTACTAGAAGAGGAAAAGAGACAAGGTTTCTACTCGAGACTTTTCCTGGTACCCAGAAAAGACCATTTATGGCGTCCTATACTGGACCTGTCTACTCTAAACACCATTTTGGAGATTCCAAAATTCAAGATGCTGACTCTTCACCAATTACTTCCTATGCTAGGCAAAGATGCCTGGTTGGCAACACTAGATTAAAAAAAAGCATACCTGCACATCCCAATCAAAGAATCTTGCAAAAGATACCTATGCTTCAAAGCAGGCTCTCTGCACTGCCCTTTGGTTTATCTACTGCGCCCAGGGTATTCACAAAATGCCTAGCTCCAGTTATTGCATTTTGCAGGCAAAAAAAATATTCAAATATTCCCATACCTGGACGATTGTCTAATTCAGGCAGAAAACCAGAACATATGTTTGAATCATCTGGCCTTTGTACAAAGGGTTCTAACTTGTCTGTGGTACTCCATAAACAAAAAGAAATCACACCTGGTACCCTGTCAACAAATTATATTCCTGGGAGCAAGCTTGAATGCAACTTCCCAGATGGCTTATCTCACGCCAGAGAAACAAATTCATTTGACAAACAAATGGCCACAAAAACCCTGCTATCTGCAAGGCAAATACTGCAAGCCTTTGGGTTCATGGCGTCTTGCATTCTTCTAATTCCATATGCAAGATTGCCTACACCTAGAGTTCCTTTGGTGGGCAGAGGCCTGCCACCAAAACAAGGGACCACCTTTCACACACCCCCTGAGGCCCAAACCCCAAGAACAGATGCATCAGACTATGCATGGGGGGCTCAACTGGCAGGTAAGTGCATTCAGGGCAAATGGAACCCAACTCAAATGCACCTGCATATAAATCAAAAAGAAATGTTAGCTGTACAGAATGCTCTGACAACCTTCAAGGACCACATTCTTCCAGGACAACTAATGGTAAAGATGGGCAACACCACTGTTATATGGTACATAAACAAGCAGGGGTGTACACATTCTTACCCCCTGTGCAGACTCGCCATGGCATTATGGAACACAGCCATGAGCTCCCAGGTACACCTACAAGCTCAATTCCTGCCAGGAAAATTAAATACACTGGCAGACTTAGGACTAAGCAGAAACCTCATGGACCCACACGAGTGGAAACTGGAGCCAAGGATTTTTAACATGTTGACAAGCAAATGGGGGAGCCCAGATATAGACCTGTTTGCCTCTCCCCAGAACTACCCATTGGACAAATTTTGCACAAGGACTCCCCACAAACAAGCCTGGAAAGTGGATGCTCTGTCCTTCAGCTGGAAAAACCTATCAGTCTATGCCTTCCTCCATCTCTCTCTGCTCTCCAAAGTACTACTAAAAATCAAACAGGACAAACCAAGGATGATTTTAATTGCTCCAGACTGACCATGCCAACACTGGTATCCCCTCCTGCGCAGTGTGTCACTGTTACCCCTATGGCACCTGCCTCAGACTCCTTCACTGTTGTCTCAGCAGGAGAACCAGATTCTGCACCCTCAGCTTCTAACACTGAACCTTGCAACCTGGCTAATTACATAATCTCTCCTTTACCATCCCTCAGTAAACCTGTGATGGATGTCATTTTAGAGACAAGGAGGCCTAGTACTAGAAAATCTTATGCTGAAAAATGGAAAAGATTCTGTGCCTGGAACCAATCTCAAGGGATGAGCCCAGCAGCCCCCAATTTACCTCAGATTTTACAATACTTAACTGAGATGCTTCACAAGGGCTTGTCTTTTTCCTCTATTAAAATCCATGCCTCAGCCATTTCAGCTCATTATAACACAGAACCTCCCCTCTTTTCTCATTCACTGCTCAAGCAGTTTTCTCAGAGGGGCCAAAAATTTGAGACCACCCAGGAGAGCTCCAACCCCAGCCTGGGACCTTAACTTGGTTTTGGAGAAACTCTTGCCACCTCCTTTCGAGCCAGCTGCTACCGCAGACTTAAAATTTCTTTCTTGGAAAACAGCTTTTCTTTTAGCAATCACTTCAGGTAGAAGGGTATCTGAATTACAGGCCCTTATGGCGGTGGAGCCTTTCATCATCTTTCATGCGGACAGGGTGTCCCTCAGAACCAATCCATCCTTCATGCCCAAGGTGGTATCCAGTGTTGCTCTTAATCAGTCCATTCATTTGCCAACCTTCTTTCCCAATCCACAGAACAAAGGGGAATGGACACTGCATTCCTTAGATGTGCACAGACAACTTAGATTCTACTTGGACAGGACTAAACCTCAAAGGAAATCTGAACAACTGCTGGTGGCATTTGCTGCAGGGGCAGAGGGGAAGGCTATTTCAAAGCAAACCATTTCTAAATGGATAGGCCATTGCATTCATATCTGCTATAAGCACCATGGAAAACCTATCCCACAGGGGATCAGACCTCACTCCACCAGGGCTGCATCTACCTCTACAGCCTTTCTCAGAGGCGTCCCTACCAGGGACATCCTAGAAGCTGCTACCTGGAGTTCTGTACATACTTTCACCAAGCATTATCATTTGCCAGTTTTCTCTAAATCCAGAGCTGGCTTTGCCACTGCAGTCTTGCAGGGCCTTATAACTGGTCCTAATGCTATCTAAATTCCTCCTCCCAACCATAGCTTTGGGAATCTACCCAAATGTAATGACTGCAACAGTGAAACACGAAAAACATAGTACAGTTGTGTACACCTACCATAAATGTAGATGTTCAAGTGTATTCACTGTTGCAGTCCTGGTTACCCTCCCTCCAGCCCCCTAACTTCTTTTAGCTATACCTCTACTTTTCTTTACTATGCTTAAAAGCCTTTTTGGTGTATTTGCTTTTCTGTTGGAGGTATATCATTGTAATTTTATATTTAATTGCTTCCCATTAGGGGGGGCTTCTGACATCTGGGGCAAGAAAATCTGATGTAATGGCGTCGGCTGCATGTGTACACAACTGTACTATCTGACAGCTCTGAGAGTTCCGGAGTCAGATCCAAAGAGAATTATTCCCTCGATTCTGACAGCATCCCTGACCAAGTCTAACCCTATTGCTTTGGATTGGAATGGGTCCTGGAGCCAAAGCATCAGAGTCAAATCCTTGAGGCTGGGTTCTACTCCTGTGTTATTGGATCCATCCCTTCCCCTTGGAGCCTCGGCTGTGGACAGCTCAGGTCTGGTTCCCTTCTCCAGGCACAGATCCGGTCAGAGTCATGATCTACCTATACTGGAGCACTGGGCTGTGGTTCGGGTGGCCATGGTTTCTCTGGGTCTATCTGCCTTCAAGGTTATGGAAAGAGCTTTTTCTCTGTCTCTCTAGAGATCCTCTTTCTCATCCCTCGGATCCACCCCCTATTCTCTCCTAGATTCTGTTGAGTCCATCAGGCATATTCCACCGGGAATGCCAGTTCCACCTAGCTTCCAGTCAGTCCCCATACAGGAACTCCTCCTCTCTTCTGATACCTACCCAAAACATCCCCGCGAGAAGATCCACTGGAAGAGGACGTGTAAGAGGAGGCACATAGATTCCCTATTAGAATCTCTCACTGAAGATGCTGATTTCAAGGAAGGGTCCCCCAGGTCACCACCTGATGATGTCACCTTTGGAAACATATTAGAGATCCTTGGACAAAAAGGTGGATGTTCTTCGTGTTTCACTGTTGCAGTCATCACATTTGGGTTATCTACCTGCAGGTAGCCCTCAGCCGGCCTGAATACCAGAGTCTTGGATTCCTGTGTCGGATGCTGTCTCTTCTTCCATGACGTCAGGTTGTCAGGGGTATAAAACATGCAGCCGACACCATTACATCAGTCTTTCTTGACGCGTGGTGCCCGAAGCAGAAGCAGTTCGCAAGTGACAGTCGGCCAACTCCTGAAATTTTCATTTTCAAGTTTCAGAACCAAAGTCTTCAAAAAAGCTAAGCACCCCGTTGGGGATCATTTTTCTTGCTCTTAACCAATGTCACTAAAAGGTAACAATTGTATTACCTGTGGAAAGCGAATACCTCATAAAGATTTTCATTCATACTGCATTCCTTGCTTAGACCCAGACCACGACGTCCCTTGCTGTCGGTTTTGTGCCTTATTCAACCCCCGAACTATTCGTCGTCAGGTTATATTTGCAGCAAATTAGTTTGGTACTCGGTATAACTATCCAGAAATGGCTTCGGTAAGCCATCCGACTACCGATATTCCGAAAAAAACGTAATGATAAAACAGAGACAGACCGCATAGGTCCAAAACTGCCGACGACGCTTCCGTCAAGCTAGTCGCCAGTTCACCGGTAGTCAGTGAGGTGCTTTTGCAGCCCCTGATACCCGCTACTTCAGATTCTCAGGCCTCTACTGAGACCCATTTGGAGTCCGGTATGCCGCGAGATGCTTCTTCGACTATGGAACCTGCGGATGTCTCTACCTTGGGTGGGTCCGGAGCCGCTGTGCAGGCACCGGCTTCTGAGGGAGTATTCAGGCCTACAGATTTTCATATTAAGCTGACACCATCTTCTTCACCCAGGCCTAAAACTCACAGCACGCCTAGAAAACAGACATCCAAACCGCATGGTCAGGCCCATATGCCTAAAAACCAAATACTTAGAATGGCTGAAGACCTTATTACCTTAATTAGGGGAAGCCAGCCTTCCCCCTCTGAGACCTAGAACTGATTTTCCTTCTGATTCTTCTGATCAGGAATCTGATATTTCTGTTTCTTCTGATTACCAGGATTTGCCCTTATCTACCTATGAGGATTCTGATGCAGAAGATTCCATTCCCTCTGCTTCCCATCCAGAAGATTTTTCTTTTGGTGAAATCTTGCATACTCTTGGGGAACATTTCCACTGGGAAAGCCAGGATTATTCTGACTCCAAAAAGAGGCTTAGGGAATTCTTACTTCTTCCTCAACACAGGCCTTTAGCTATCCCTCCTTTTCTGGACATTGTAGATGATGCTTTCCTGGAATCTAGGCTTTCCCCAGACACCTTACCTCCAGCTCCCAGTAAACCTGATGGGTATTACAGAGTACCTGACTCTCACAAGTTCCTCTTCAAGAATCCTACTGCAGATCCAGAGACCATTTCACATGGACCAAAGGGCATTAAGGCTACTGCTGCCAAAAATCCTTCCCCTTCTGATAGAGATTCTAGAGCCTTGGACAGATTGGGTAAGAAGGTATACACGTCTGCTACTTTGGCCATTAGGGCTTTAAATTGCCAGTTTCATATGCTAAAGTACCAGCAGCATATTATGAGACTACTTCAACAGAAAATGATGTTGATTCCTGACTGTGCTGAACACAAAGAATTACAGGATTTAATGCATTCTGCAGAATGAGTTGGTAAACATACTTTGCAATGTGGTTTTGACTCTTTAGAAGCATCTTGCAGGGCTGATGTCACTGGGTTTGTACATAGAAGGCACGCTTGGCTTAAGGAGCAAAACTTGCTAGATCATGTTAAAGCTAAATTGCTGGATGCTCCCTTAAACCAAGACCACCTGTTTGTCAACAAAGCAGAAGAAATCGTCAAAAAGATGGAGGAAAAAGCTAAATCTATGCAAACTGTTAAAGAATTCTTGCAAGTACAGCCTCCCAGATTTAGTAGGCATTGGCCTTCAAAGAACTGGTCCTTTCCATAACTATTCCAAGCCCTGCTCAACTGCCTGCTCCCTTAGGAGGAAAGGTCGCCCTGCATGCGAAAAACTGGGAACTCATTACCCAAGACAAATGAGTTTTGAATATAGTTTCCCAAGGATACAGATTCTACTTCCACACCCTACCAACCCCAAACGGTTGGCCAGACCTAACCCCAAATCAGTGGGCAGAGGCCCAACAGCAGGTTCTCTCTCTTCTAAGTATCAGGGCTATTCAACCTGTCCCAGCAGAAGAAAGGGGACAAGGTTTTTATTCAAGACTTTTCCTGGTACCCAGAAAAGACCGCTCCTGACGTCCTATCCTGGACCTCTCTATTCTAAACACCTTTTTGGTAATTCCAAAATTCAAAATGCTAACACTTCATCAGCTGCTTCCTATGCTAGGCAAAGATGCCTAGTTGGCAACCTTAGACTTAAAGCAAGCTTACCTGCACATTCCAATAAGGGAATCTTGCAGGAAATACCTACTCTTCAGGGCAGGCTACATGCACTATCAGTTCTCTGCACTTCCCTTTGGCTTATCTACTGCGCCCAGGGTATTCACAAAGTGTCTAGCTCCAGCCATTGAATTTTACAGGCAGAGAAATATTCAGATATACCCATACTTGGACAATTGTCTGATTCAGGCAGAAAGACAGGACTTGCTTTTAAAACATCTGGCATTTGTAAAGAAACTTCTAACTTCACTGGGGTACACCATAAACTAAAAGAAATCTCACCTAGTACCCTGCCAACAGATTTTATTCCTGGGAGCAAGATTGAACACAACTTCCCAGATGGCTTTCCTCACTCCAGAGAAACAAGTATGACAACCTACTTCAAACTACTCGCCACAAAGGCCCAGCTATCTGCAAGGAAAATTCTGCAAGCCCTGGGGTTCATGGCCTTTTGCATTCTACTAATTCCATATGCAAGACTGCATGATATGGTGTCAACATTCTCAGGACCTGGAATCCATGATTCCTATCATTCCATGTATCGAGACAGAGTTCCTTTGGCGGGCAAGAGGCCTGCTACCACAACAAGGGGCTCCCTTTCACTCTACCCCCTGCCGCCCAAACCCTAACAACAGATGCATCAGACTATGCATGGGGGGCTCACTTGGTAGGGCAGTGCATTCAGAGCAAATGGAACCCGAGACAGATGCACCTGCTTATCAACCAAAAAGAAATGTTAGCTGTACAGAATTCCCTGACAGCCTTCAAAGACCACATTCTTCCAGGACAATTATTGGTAAAGACAGACAACATCACAGTTATGTGGTACATAAACGAGCAGGGGGGAACCCACTCGTACCCTCTCTGCAGACTAGCCATGCCTCTGTGGAACACAGCCTTGAGCTACCAGGTGCACCTACAGGCTCAATTCCTGTCAGGCAAGCTAAATTCCCTGGCAGATGACCTAAGCAGAAATCTCATGGACCCACACGAATGGAAACTGGAACCAAAAATGTTCAACCTCTTGAGGAACAAATGGGGGACTCCTAAGATAGACCTGTTTGTCTCCTCTCAGAACTACCAATTGGACAAATTCTGCACAAGGGCTTCCCACAGTCAAGCTTGGAAAGTGGATGCCATGTCCTTTACCTGGGAAAGCCTCTCTGTTTATGCCTTTCCCCATCTGCCTCTCCTCTCGAAGGTTCTTCTAAAGATCCAACAGGACAAACCAAGGACAATACTGATTGCACCAGACTGGCCACGCCAAACACTGGTACCACCTCTTGCGCAGTATGACACTGCTGGAACCATGGCACCTGCTCAGATCCCTTCCCTGCTGTCCCAGAAGGCAGGCCAGATTCTGCACCCTCAGCTTCAAACCCTGAACCTTGCAGCCTGGCTAATTCCTTGAGCTCTCCAATAGCATCCCTCAGTAAGCAGGTGCTAGATGTCATTCTGGAGACAAGGAGACCTAGTACTAAAAAGTCCTATGCTGAAAAGTGGAAAAGATACTGTTCCAGGAGTCAGACTCAGGGGATGGGCACAACGGTGCCCAGCTTACCTCATATACTTCAATACTTAACAGAAATGCTCCACAAGGGCCTATCCTTTTCGTCAATTAAAATTCATGCCTCTGTCATTTCAGCACATTATAATATTGAACCACCCCTCTTCTCTCACCCCCTGCTAAAGCAATTCCTCAGAGGGGCCAAAAATTTAAGACCCCCCAGAAGAGCCCCTACTCCAGCCTGGGACCTTAACTTTGTATTGGAAAAGCTCACTCTCCCTCCTTTTGAGCCAGCTGCAACTGCAGAGTTGAAATTCCTTTCTTAGAAAACAGCCTTCCTTCCAGCCATCACTTCAGCAAGAAGAGTGTCTGAATTACAGGCCCTCATGGCAGTGGAGCCCTTCATTATCTTCCATGCAGGCAGGGTTTCCCTCATGACCAATCCTTCCTTTATGTCCAAGGTGGTGTCTAGTGTGGCCCTTAATCAGTCCATTCATTTGCCTACCTTTTTCCCGAATCCACAAAACAAAGGCGAACGAATGTGGCACTCTTTGGACGTGCACAGACAGCTTAGATTTTATTTAGACAGGACTAAGCCTCTCAGAAAATCTGAACAGCTACTAGTTGGCTTTGCTGCAGAGGCAGAGTGGAAGGACATTTCAAAGCAAACCATTTCTGAATGGATAGCCCATTGCATTGATTTCTGCTATAAGCACTATGGAAAACCTACCCCACAGGGGTTAAGATCACATTCCACCAGGGCTGCATCTACCTCTACAGCCTTTCACAGAAGTGTCTCTACCAGGGATATCATAGAAGCTGCTACCTGAAGCTCTGTACATACCTTCACCAAGCATTACCACATGCCTATTTTTTTCTAAATCCAGAGGTTTTGCCACTGCAGTCTTGCAGGGCTTAATAGCTGGCCCTAATGCTCTGTAACTTTCTCCTCCCTTCCTTAGCTTTGAGAATCAACCCAAATGTGATGATTGCAACAGTGAAACATGAAGAACATAGTACAGTTGTGTACACTTACCATAAATGTAGATGTTCAAGTGTATTCACTGTTGCGATCCTGGTTACCCTCCCTCCAGCCCCCCCCCCCCCAACTTCCCTTGGCTCTACCTTTCCTCCTTCTTTGGTGTATTTAAGCTTTCTGGTGTATTTGCTTTTTGATGAAGGGGTACCATAACATATAATTGCTTCCCATTGTGAGGGCACCTGACATCTGGAGCAAGAAAAACTGTTGTAATGGCATCGGCTGCATGTTTTTATACCCCTGACGACCTGACATCATGGAAGAAGAGACAGCATCTGACGCAGGAATCCAAGACTCTGGCATTCAGGCCGGCTGAGGGCTACCTGCAGGCAGATAACCCAAATGTGATGACTGTAACAGTGAATACACTCGAACATATACATTTATTGTAAGTGTACACAACTGTACTTTTGTCTTCTGATAATCCTTCTTCAAGGGAGTCAGTATTTATAGAGGCTTTTGGTTCTGGCCCATCCAAATCTTGGGTGATCCAAGAACTGCCAAATTCTCTCTCTGAGCCCATGTGTGCAGAAGATTTAAAAAGGTCATCTTCTCGGCTGTCGACAGTATTTTATCATTTTCCAACTCTTCCACAAGGTTGATCTCATAGCTGAAGGCATCTCATGGGTGGCCAGTTCATACATTGCCATAAAGAGACATGCCTGGATGCGGCTGTGTGACTTTGCAGAATCTTTCAAGGCATCTTATATCAATGCTTCCTTTGATGGAACATCTTTGTTCCGTCTGTGAAAGAAACGTTTACCCTCAACGAACAAGAAGGAAAGACCCCATCTGCTGTGGAGTAGATGTTCATCGTGCATACAGCTGCAGTAATCACAGATGGGTTTTCAGCCGTCAGGCGGTCCCTCGGTCGGCCGAATTCCAAAGTCTTGGTCCGGCGTCGGTTGTTGTCGCTTACTCTTTTGACGTCAGGAAGGCCAGAGTATATAAGACACAGCCGACGCCATGTTCTTCAGTCTTTTTTGCCGCGCGGTGCCCGAAGCAGAAGCAGTTCGCAAGTGCCGGTCGGCCAGCTCCTGAATTACGAAAATATTTGGAACCGAAGTCTTCATTAAAGCTAAGTACCCCGTTGGGGAATCTTTTCTTGCCTCAGACCGATGTCAGAAAAAGTTAATAATTGTATTTCTTGTGGGAAGCAAATACCGCATAAGGATTTCCATTCCCTTTGCATACCTTGTTTGGGCCCAGACCACAACGTCTCGGGCTGTCGCTTTTGTGCTACCTTCAATAAACGCACTATCAAGCGTCGGGCGGAGTTCGCCCAACACTTTTTTGGTAAAGCTTTTGACTATAAAATGTCGTCGGACACTCCGACTACCGTTTTATCCAAAAAACGCAAGGAAAAGGACCGACATGCGAGGCCCGCGGTCTCCACCGACACCACGCCGAAACAGGCTCCACATGGTCCGGTTCTCAGTGAGACGCCTTTGCAGTCCCTGACTACCGACAACACTCCTTCGGCGGTGTCTTCTGTACCCGAGACCGCTGGGTCATCGGCCCTTTCCCAGACTACAACCGAAGCCCCAGCTTATGTCGAGCCTACTAATGTGGACAGATCTACATCCACCCATGGTGTATTTAGGCCTTCATCCTCTTTCTCTATTAAGGCCTTTACTAAATCCAAAGCAGCCAGGCATCACACTAGGCCTGCTGCTCAAGGCCCATCTCCTGGACCCATGCCTAAGAAACAGATGCTTAAAATGGCTGAGGATCTAATAACTCTTATCAGAGGTTCTCAGCCCCTCCTGACAAGAGACCCAGAGTGGAGGAAGAATCCCTCTTCTGATCAGGGATCCATTTTATCAGAGCATTCTGATGCTGAGGAACACTCTTATTCCCCTTTTGAGGATTCGGATGCAGAGCAGTCTATTCCTTCTGTATCCCCCCCCTGAGGATTTTTCTTTTGGGGAAACCTTGCACACCTTGAGGGAACACTTCCATTGGGAAGGCCAAGACTTTTCAGACTCCAAGAAAAGACTTAGGGAATTTCTTTGGTTACCTCAGCACAGACCTCTGGCTATTCCCCCTGTTTTGGAGGTACTGGATGATGTCTATTCGGAGGCTTGTTTTAATCCTGATTCACTGCCTCCTGTCCCAGTTAAGCCTGATAGATATTACAGAGTACCCAGTTCTCACCAATTTCTCTACAAAGGCCATAATGCTGACCCTGAAACCATTTCACAAGGCCCTAAGGGAATAAAGGCCTCCACTGCCAAGAATCCACTTCCTGCAGAAAGGGAATCTAGATCTCTAGAAAGGTGGGGTAAGAAGGTTTATACCTCGGCCACCCTAGCCATGAGGGCCTTAAACTGCCAGTTTCATATGATTAAATATCAACAGTTCCTATTATCACAATTAAAAAACAAAATGTCTCAACCTGAACAACCAGATTTAAAAGAGTTACAGGATATGATGCATAGCGCAGAACAAGTGGGTAAACACACTTTACAATGTGGTTATGATGCCCTAGAGGCCTCCAGTAGAGCGGCTGCTACAGGATCAGTCATTCGCAGATATGCCTGGCTTAGGGAACAAAATCTGCCTGATCATGTGAAAGCAAAACTTCTTGATGCACCTTTACAAAAGGATGTTCTTTTTGGTACTAATGCTGAGGATATATTACGAAAATGGAAGAAAAAGCCAAATCTATGCAAACTGTCAAAGCTTTCTTACAGGTCCAGCCACCACGATTTAGCAGGAATTGGCCATCAAAAAACTGGTCCTTTCCAGCCACTGACAAGCCCCAAAGAGGCAGATACAGTCGCGGAAGGGGCAGAGGGCAATCACAAGGGTCATATAGAGGCAGACAGTGGCAATCTCCAGCACCAAGAGGTGGTGAAGACAGTGCACAACAATACAGGAAGCAAACTCAATGACTCCCTCATTTCCATGCCAAGCAAGTCTCAGCTGGCAGCACCTTTGGGAGGGAAACTAGCATTATTTGCAAGCAATTGGCATATTGTCACAACAGACAAATGGATACTGGACATTATAAACAGAGGCTACAAATTTCAATTTCACACTCTTCCAAAAATGAGAGGCATGCCAAACCTACCACAAAATCAAAGGGTAGAGGCACAACTGCAAATTTCAAAGCTCCTAAACATGAGGGCTATACAAAAGGTACCTACGCACCAACAAGGTCAAGGTTTTTATTCAAGACTTTTCCTGGTACCAAGAAAAGGAACCGACTGGAGACCCATTCTGGACTTATCCATCCTAAACACATTTCTACTCGTACCAAAATTCAAGATGCTCAAATTACAGCAACTTCTTCCCATGCTGGGCAAGGAGTTTTGGCTGGTAAGATTGGACCTCAAGGAGGCATACCTGCATGTCCCAGTCAGACAAAGCTGCAGAAGATACCTCAGATTTCTTGCAGGTTCAATCCACTATCAATTCTCTGCATTGCCCTTTGGCTTATCTACTGCGCCCAGAGTATTCACTAAGTGCCTGGCATCGGTGATTGCCTATTGCAGACTTCAAGGGATACAAATTTACCCTTATCTGGACGACTGCCTGATCCAAGCGGACAGCAAACATATACTACTGGAACATCTGGCATATGTGACACGGTTACTGCTTTCTCTGGGATACACCATCAACAAGGAGAAATCAAAGCTAACACCTTCTCAGAAAATAACCTTCCTGGGTGCCAGCTTGGACACAAACACCCAGATGGCATACCTTACGCCAGAAAAACAAGGGCAATTATCTCAGTACTTCAAAATACTAGCAAAAAGTACCAGGCTTACTGCAAGGAAAATCCTGCAGGCTCTGGGATTCATGGCATCTTGCATTCTTCTAATCCCATGTGCAAAGCTGCATATGAGGAAACTTCAATGGTACCTAAAAAATCTATGGTCTCAACACAGTCACAGCTTGGAAGCAATTATTCCAATAATTCCCGTTCTACAAAAGGAATTCCTATGGTGGGCCCAAGCATGTCAAGTAAACACAGGCCTCCCATTCTGCAAGCCTCAAGCAAAACAAGTCATAACCACAGGCGCCTCAGATTACGCCTGGGGGGCGCACATGAAGGACAGGTGCATTCAGGGCAGATGGTCCCAAAAGGAAAAGCACCTTCGCATCAATCAAAAAGAAATGCTGGCAGTAATAAATGCAATTACAGCTTTCAAGGACTTCCTGCATCCAGGACAATTGCTCATAAGAACAGACAACACCACAGTAATGTGGTACATAAACAAACAAGGAGGAACTCACTCATACCCCTTGTGCAGACTAGCCATGACTCTTTGGAACTTGGCTCTGGAAAGACAAATCGAACTTCAAGCACAGTACTTGCCAGGGATGGAAAACACACTGGTAGACACTCTGAGCAGAAATATGACAGATCCACACGAATGGAAGCTACATCCACAGGTGTTTATGGAGATAGTCCAAGCGTGGGGGAGGCCAGATATAGATTTTTTTGCCTCCCACAGAAACCATCAATTGAAAAGGTTTTGTTCAAGGACCTTCCATCCAAAGGCCTGGAAAGTGGACGCCCTTTCATTCAGTTGGACAACATGGACAGTTTATGCATTCCCACCTCTGCCTCTTCTGCCCAAGGTGCTTTTGAAAGCAAGAACAGACAAACCGAGGATGATACTGATTGCTCCAGACTGGCCAAGGCAACACTGGTATCCACTCCTGAGTAGCCTAACACATACTCCTCCCTGGTCCCTGCCTCTAATACCTCTTCTGCTGACGCAGAACAACTACAAAACCCTTCACAGCCAGCTGAAAACACTCAACCTCGCTGCATGGAAAATTCCTTAACACCACATCAAACTCTACTCTCCAAGGAGGTGCAGGATGTCATTTTGGAGGCCAGGAGACCATCTACTAGAAAAGCTTACTCCGCAAAATGGAAGCGGTTTTGCTGTTGGAATGAGAAAAGAGGACAGGACCCTAGAAAATTGAACTTGCCTCAGGCTTTACAGTACCTAGCTAAACTACTGAGCAGTGGACTTTCATTTTCTTCAATCAAAATACACGCCTCAGCCATTTCTGCAGAATTCAACACGGATCCTCCTTTATTCTCACACCCACTCTTACGGCAGTTCCTCAGAGGGGCTAAGAATATAAGACATCCAAGGAAACAACCAATACCAGCTTGGGACCTTAATTACATACTAGAAAAATTAACATTGCCTCCCTTTGAACCTGCTGCTTCAACAGATCTACAATATTTGTCCTGGAAAACAGCTTTCCTTCTGGCCATCACTTCAGCTCGCAGGGTTTCTGAACTACAGGCCCTCATGGCGGTGCAGCCCTTCCTCATCTTCCATCAGGACAGGGTTTCCCTTCGTACCAACCCATCTTTTATGCCTAAAGTGGTATCTAGGGTAGCCTTAAACCAAGCCATACACCTTCCTACCTTTTATCCTAACCCTCAAAACAAAGGGGAAAGGCTGCTTCACTCTTTAGACATCCATAGGCAGCTACGTTACTACTTGGACAGAACAAAGTCCTTCAGGAAATCAGACCAACTTTTTGTGTCCTATGCCGTAGGGGCTCCAGGGAAACCAGTTACCAAACAGACCATTTCCAAGTGGATTGGCCACTGCATACATTTTTGTTACTCCTATCATGGGAAACCTGTCCCTACTGGTATCAGATCTCACTCCACCAGGGCCACAGCCACCTCTACAGCCTTCCTCAGAGGTGTGCCTACTAAGGATATTTTGGAGGCAGCCACTTGGAGTTCTGTACATACCTTCACAAAACACTACCATCTGCCCTTATATTCCAGAACAAGAGCAGGCTTTGCCACTGCTGTTTTGCAGGGCATTCTGGCTCAACCCAGTTCCTCATAGTACCTACCACCCTATACATAGCTTTGGGACTCTACCCATCTGTGATTACTGCAGCTGTATGCACGATGAACATAGTACAGTTTTGTACCTACCATAAATGTAGATGTTCGAGTGCTAATACAGCTGCAGTACAGGTTTCCCTCCCTCCTTCCCCTCTTGGTAAGGCCATGGGGCCTAAAAATCTCTTCATACCTCCTGACTGGGTTATCATGCTATGTTTTATTTGCTTGCATTTGTGGATTTTCTTTATTTATGTATTGCCTTCCTTTTGGGGGCACCTGACATCTGGGGCAAGAAAGACTGAAGAACATGGCGTCGGCTGTTTCTTATATACTCTGGCCTTCCTGACGTCAGAAGAGTAAGCGACAACGACCGACGCCGGACCAAGACTTTGGAATTCGGCCGACCGAGGGACCGCCTGACGGCTGAAAACCTATCTGTGATTACTGCAGCTGTATTAGCACTCGAACATCTACATTTATGGTAGGTACAAAACTGTACTTTTTCTACCCCTCAATGAATGTTCTGTAGAAATCAGAGAGGTGATAAGAAAATGTGGTTTCTCAAATCTCAGGGACCTTTCCAAGATCCATGCAGAGACTACTTCTTCAGAGGCAGAGGAAGTAGTAGAAGCCACTATAGAGGCAGAGGAGGCCTGCAAAATCAGGGTTTATGTGATTCTTTTTCAGAAAGACCGGATCAGTGCTCCTGAAGTGCTGTCCATCTGCCTGCCTCTGGAGGCATTCAGGGCAGAATTGTCCTTGCACCCAGATGCCTGGGCTACTATAACAAAAGATACTGGGTTCTAAAAATAATATCCAGAGATTACGTCATACCATTTTTTTAACCCCAGTCTACAAAAGAAAGAAGCTTCCTGATGTTCTACCAAGTCAGAGGAAGGCAGCCACCCAAGGAATTCAAAAGCTACTACACAAGAGAGTCAATCAGGAGGTCCCATCAGACCAAACAGGATTCAGAACTTACTCTCACTTTTTTTTTTAGTGCCCAAAAAGACAGGAGACCTCAGAACAATTTTGGATCCAAGCAAAATGAACCAGTACATGAAAAAGTAAAAGTTCCGAATGGTCATGGTCCAGTCCATTCCACCATTTCTTCGCAAGGATGATTGGGATATGTTCTATAGGTCTTCAGGATGTGTATTATCACATCAAAATAAACAGGCATTCCTGAAGATATTTACGCTTTTGGATAGAAACCAGTCATTACTAATTCAGAGCCCTGCCTTTTGTACTCACCACAGCCCTCAGGGTGTTCACCAAATGTATGGCAGTGGTGGCAGCTCACTTGAGGCTAAAAGGATTCCAAGTGTTTCCATACCTAGACATCTGGCTCCTCACCGCCCCCTCTAAGCATCTCCTTCAACAATCCAGGGACTATTTGCTCCAGATTTGTCACTCACTGGGAATAACAGTCAGTTACACCAAGTGAAATCTGACATCAGTACAGAGCCTGGAGTTTATTTGTGCATATCTGAACATGACAAGGCAGATTGCATCTTTACCAACTCATTGCATATTCACACTCGGATCTCAGGCTCATCAGATTCTGTTCCACCCGTCCCCTCTAGCCAGATTCATTCTTCAAGCATTGGGGTCTGTGGCAGCAGCAGTAGTCCTACTTTCTTTAACATGTTACTATATGCGTGTTCTTCAGTGGACTGTAGCTGTACAGTGGTCTAGTCTTTGATGAACCCTATCTTTTCCAGTCAAGCTTATACCAGTTTGCAAATGTCACATACAATGATGGATCCAGTCGGACATTTACCTAAGCTAACCCTTTGTTTTACCACCCCCAATGGCCACTATGACTATGGACACCTCACAACTGGGGTGAGGGGGCATTACTTGGGAAGGACAGTCCAAGGCATGTGGACCCTCCCCCAAAAGACCAATTTGCATATCAATGTCCTGGACAAGAGAGCAGTCCTATTGGTGTTGCAGACATTTCAAGATGCTCTTCCTCTAGGGACTATTGCAGTTCAGACTGACAAGGTCTGTAGTCTGGTACATCAAAAAACAAGATGGGACTTGGTCTTACCCTCTCTGCTGGGAGGCTGTGAGAGTGTGGTAATGGGCGATCTTCACCAACTTCTTTCTGGTTGTAATTCACATTCCAGGGAAAACCAGCATACTAGTGGACAAATTCAGCAGGTCTATTCTGATGCCTCACAAGTGGTCTCTTAATCGGCTGTGGGGGAAATTTTCCATCTTTGGGACCAACCTTGCTCTTTGCATCCCCTCACAAGTGAAGCAGGGATTTTGCCCTGATCCCCCCTTGGGGGGAGTCACTGAGAGATGCTGTAGCCCATATTTGGCCATTTGGTCTTCTTTACGCTTATTCCCCATTTCTCTTGATCCCCAAATTCCTGCAGAAAGCAATCTGGTTGAAGAGCTCAGGCATCCTCATTGCTCCTAATGGCCTCTAAAGGTGTGGTTCCCCTTCCTTTGATCCCATCTTCACTATCCTGCCTGGATACTGGTCCCAACTCCAGATCTCCTCTCACACTCCTCAGAGACCACGTGGTTTCTCCAGTTCCAATAATAGCCAGACAGCCAAGGCTTTCTTCTCCAGTACATGCCATTCTGTTATCCTTGCCAAAATACTGCACCAAGAAGATTTGGAAAGCAAGTGTAAAAGATTTTCCCTTTGGGCAGTAAGAGATAATGGTGACCGTTTTACTTCTCTGGTCTATACTGTTCTTGATTTCCAGGCTGCTTTTTTCGAAACACAAAAAGAAAAATGTAGCAAAGCTAGAATTTCCATTGTGTGATACCTCAGAGGCAACATGGGATATATGTAAATTACCCTTTAAGGATATCGGGTGTTTCAGCTAAATGGCAATTCTGAATGTCAGGGCGGCTGCGTGGTGCAGCGGTTAGCGTTGTTGCCTCACAGCAAGAGATTCTCTGGTTCGATCCTAGGCTGGGGTGCCTTCTGTGCAGAGTCTGCATGTCCTCCCTGTGGTCGCGTGGGTTTCCTCCGGGTGCTCCGATTTCCTCCCACATCCCAAAGACATGCTCTAGGTGGATTTGGGTACTCTAAATTGGCCCTAGGCATGAGTGAGTGCGTGTGTGTACCTTCCGTGGAAGGTTGGGCGCCAGGCTGGCAACTCGACACTGTAAAAACATTACCGCCAATCATGAGCGGACAGGTGATCTGCTGTGGCGACCCCTAACCGGGAAAAGCGAAAAGAAAAAGAAGACAATTCTGAATGTCCGTGACTTTTTTCTTTTACTTTTACTTTTAAGTCTTTTTAGGGACAATTTCATGCCAGTAAAGCCTTTACCACAGGTTCTCCGAGTTGAGGAACCTTGTCTGAGGGAGTCCATGTTGGTCTTTCACTATAACTGGATGTCGGGACTAGTTCCTGTTTCTTACAACAGTGGTTTCAGAACTCTTCATTAAACATTTTATTAATTCTATGTTTTCTTCCTAGAGGAGAATTCAGGGGAGATAATTGAGCCCTTCATATTCTGAATGTGTGCTCTCAGCTCAGGTTCTCTTAACTAAAGAGAGTACCTGAGTTCAGCATTATCTGTCACCATATTATTTAGTATGTCATTCTCTAATGACTTTATCACCATTTGTAATCAAAAGATAGCATGAAATATAGCCTATGGTGTAATGTTGTAAAAGCACAAATATTTATTCTGCGAGAGTGGTATGTTTCTGTATGTTTAGTGCAAGCTGGGGCAGTAAGTTATTTAATTAGAGCTTTAGCCACAGCCTAAGAAGTGCTTGCATCTACAGCTGGAGTTGCAGCTACCTGGGCATAGTGACTGACAAAATTTGTGGCTACTTTTTGAACAAAGGCCGTGGAAAATGCAAGTTGTCTGAACTAGTGAAACAAAACACACACACACACACACACACACACACACACACACACACACACACACACACACACACACACACACACGTCTAACTAATTTTCAAGCTGCACTGACCCTTGTTTCCACATAGCTGCCTGTGCGCGCATGCACAGACACACACACACATATATATATATATATATATATATATATATATATATATATGTGTGTGTGTGTGTGTGTGTGTGTGTATATATATATATATATATATATATATATATATATATATATATGTATATGACACACACGTGTAACTAATTATGTTAAGTTGTCCATCTCGCCTTCGTTCTTGCTGTTTGGGTTCGGAGCCGATCCTCGGCTCCGACTCGGCCATCTTCTGTAGCTCAAGAGCTGTTTACTGGCTCGAGGCTACCCCTTATCCCAGCATGCCCAGCATCAGCTACCCAGATCTCGTTTGCTGCTTCAGCTGCGAGGTTGCTTACTTACTGGCTCAGGCTTAGTATAGTTTTTTTCTATTAATATATTGTTGTTTATGCTTGGAAGTTTGTCAAGTATTTGTCTATTTTTTGTCTAGATAATATTCCTTTATCCCTTATCGCTTTCTTGTGTATTTTAGCTTTGTTGGCCATCGCTCCATAACTCGCAGGTCTTCTGTTCACTTGAACTCGTTTAAATTAGAGAGTCCCCCCCCCAGGATAGCCGTTTAAATTAGAGGCTTTCCTGTTCCTTAACTGTAAAAAAAAAAAAAAAAAGTCTGTCTGTTTTTGGTAGTATAGCTTTTTGTTATTGTTGTTGTTACTATAATGTCTAAAGATACCAAGGTATCTGGCTCTCAGCAGACATGCTTGGATGCGGCTGTGTCAGTTTGCGGAACCCTTTCGAGCGTCCTTCACCAATACTCCCTTTGATGGCTCCTTTCTCTTTGGGCCTTAGATGAAAGACACGTTGACCAGGTGTGAGCAGGAAGGCAAGACTCTCTCTGCTGTGGGAGTCTGTTTTTCCACTCCTTCCAGACCTTATCCCAAGGGTCAGAAGAGCAGAAAGATGTGGTTCCGAAAATCCCAGGGACCCTTGCCTGACACACGTGGTGATTTTTCCCCCAGGGGCAGAGGGGGAAACAACAATAACAGACGCTGCCCTCGTGGCAGAGGGGGACTGCAAAGCCAGGGTGACAGAGACACCTTCTCTCTGCCAAGCACTTCCAGCTTCCCTGAAGGGTTGCCCGACTGCTCACCTCTGGAGGCAGTCGGGGAAGACTTTTGCTGTACCCGAAAGCCTGGCAAAATATAACAAGAGATAGATAGGTACTATCCATCATATCCGGAGGTTACAAAATTCCCTTCCATCAATCCCCCATAGAATCAAAAACGCCCATCCCAGATGTCCCACCCAATCTAAGGGATCAAGCAGTCACAGAAGTTTCAAGACTGCTAGAAAAGAGCCATTCAAGAAGTCCCCGCAGATAAACTATGATCCGGAACTTACTCAAGGTTCTTTTTAGTACCAAAAAAGACAGCAGACTGGAGACCAATACTGGATCTCAGCAGATTGAACAAATCTGTACAAAAAGAAAAGTTCCGGATTGTGACACTGCAGTCCATTTTCCCTTTTCTGGGTCAGGACAATTGGATGTGCTCGATAGATCTACAGGACGCGTACTACCATATCAAGATGGACAGATGCTCCAGGAGATTTCTTCATTTTTGGGTAGGGG
Organism: Protopterus annectens; assembly: GCF_019279795.1. Lineage (NCBI taxonomy): Eukaryota > Metazoa > Chordata > Ceratodontiformes > Protopteridae > Protopterus > Protopterus annectens. The sequence goes on along the minus strand of NC_056746.1, from coordinate 1,189,296,278 downwards.
CCAGTCATTACCATTTCAGAGCTCTGCCCTTTGGTCTCACCTCAGCCCCCAGGGTGTTCACCAAGTGTGTGGCAGTAGTCACGGCTCACCTGACGCATCAAGGATTCCAGGTGTTTCCCTATCTAGATGACTGGATCTTGACTGCTACCACCAGGCATCAACTCCTAGAGGCATGGGATTATACAATCACATCATGCACTCAACTAGGCATTACAGCAAATTTCAAAAAATCTGCCTTGTTGCCCTGTCAGTCTATCACATACATAGGAGCAGGATTAAACACAAAAGAAATGTTTGCAAGATTACCACAGGAAAGAGTTTCCACTATTCGTCAACAAGTGTTAATTCTAATGCAGAGCAAAAGGGTTCAAGTCAGACATGTCGTCCAAGCTCTAGGCTCCATGGCAGCTGCTATTCTTCTTGTCCCATTAGTGCGTTTCCACATGAGAATCCTTCAGTGGCTTCTTTTCATGCAGTGGTCTTTCCAGGAACTACTCCTGTCTCACATGATTCTGATCACAGAAACATGCAAAAGGCACCTTTCTTGGTGGATGCTCTCCCCACTAGTAATTCAGGGCAGACCTTTCATACAACTCCCTCCGGTAGCCACAGTGACCACGGAGGCCTCCCTGATAAGGTGGCGGGGGGGGGGGCATTATCTAGGAGGACAGTCCAAGGCACTTGGCAACCTCACGAGTACCATCTGCATATCAATGTCCTAGAAATGAGAGTGGTTCTCCTAGCGTTGCAAGCCCTTCAAGACTCTCTTCCTTCCGGGACCATTGCAATCCAAACAGACAGTATGACAGCGGTGTGGTACATCAACAAACAGGGCGGGACCAGGCCTTACCCCTTGTGTCGAGATGTACTCCGACTGTGGCAATGGGCGATTTCCTCCCAATGTTTTCTGATAGCAACGCACATCCCTGGGAAATCCAACGTTATAGCGGACAGGCTCAGCAGAGCTATCCTCATGCCTCACGAGTGGTCTCTGAATCAGGAAGTTGCGGATCTTATCTTCCGCAAATGGGGACAGCCGTGCTGCGACCTGTTTGCCACTCCTCTCAACAACAAATGCAGCAGCTACTTCTCCCTACTTCCTCTTCCAGGTCATATACCCAGAGATGCTCTAGTCCACGATTGGCCTCAGGGACTCCTTTATGCTTTTCCCCCTTTTCCTCTAATTCCAAGACTCATGCAGAAAGCTAAATCATTGGATTGCAAAGTGATCCTCATTGCCCCATATTGGCCTCGACAGATATGGTTCCCGTTCCTACACCTCCACCTTCTGGATCAACCGTGGATTCTGGACCCAGTTCCAGATCTCCTGATTCACAAGTTAGGCGGGTTGCACCACTCCCTTCAAACTCTCCGGATCACAGCTTGGTTACTCCACTTCCAACCTTAGCCAGGCTTTCCAATATCTCACCAGCAGTCCGTGATATTATTGTTTCCTCACATAAGTCCACTACGAGGAAAACGTATGCTAGTAAATGGAAACGGTTTTCTTACTGGGCAGAATCTAGAAATTTGGATCCTTTCTCAGCCCCAGTCCATGAAATTCTTGAATTTCTAGCCCAGCTTTTTCAGTCTTGTGCAGCTTCCACTACCATTAGAGTACAACTAGCTGCCATTTCTAATTTTCATATCGGTATGTTTAATTCTAGCATAATGTCTCATAAGCTCTGCAAGGCCTTTATGAAAGGAACATCTCTTCTTGGACCCCCAGTTACAGATCCTCCCCCTCCTTGGGATCTCAGTTTAGTTTTAGTTTCCTTAATCTTGCCTCCCTTTGAACCGGCAGCATCATGCTGTTTAAAATTTCTTTCTTGGAAGACACTTACTTCAGCTAGACATGTCTCAGAAATTCAAGCACTGTGTGTTCATCCTCCTTACCTGGTGTTTCACAAGGACAGAGTTTCTCTGAGGACCAATCCATCCTTTATTCTTAAAGTCTGCTCAGAGAACAATTTAAATCCATCCATAGATCTCCCAGTATTCTTTCCTAATCACAGCAACAAGGTAGAGAATACAAGCTCCACCAATTGGAGGTACACAGATAATTGTGTTTTACCTCCATAGAACTAAGGAATTAAGAAAGTCAGACCAGTTATTTCTTTCTTACGCTTTCAACAAACAAGGCCTTCCAGTTTCTAAAGTGACCTTATCCAGATGGTTATCTGATACTATTGCCTTTATTTATCAGTTACGAAGCAAAGAGCTACCAGCTAAACCAAAAGGTCATTCCACTAGAGCATTAGCCACCTTTGTAGCTTTTCAGTCTAGGTTGCCCATAGATTCAATCTGTGCAGCTGCCACTTGGGCAAACCCTCACACTTTTATCTCTCATTACAAGGTAGATATGGTCTTCCGGAGTAGAGCTTCCTTTAGTTCTACTGTTCTGAAGAGTTTGTTCCAATGAGCCAGCCGGGATTTTAGATGCTAGAGACACTGTCCCAAACAGCAAGAACAAAGGCGAGATGGACAACTTAACATAAAGAAGTTATGTACCTACCATAACGTTCCATGTTAGTTGTCTTCATCTCACTTTCCTTCTTGCATCCCTCCCTCCTTCCCCCTTCCTAGAGGATTGTGAGGAGTTCCCTTTTTGTTTTCACTGGCTGAGCATCTTTTATTACTTCATATGCCAGGTAATTTATAACTCTTTCCTTGTTTAGGTGTATTGGACAGCCGGTTTTCAGGAACTGGTTACTTTACTTATGTCTAGTGTGCGCTATCACAAACGAGATCTGGGTAGTTGACGCTGGGCATGCTGGGATAAGGGGTAGCCTCAAGCCAGTAAACAGCTCTCGAGCTATAGAAGATGGCTGAGTCGGAGCCGAGGATCGGCTTCGAACCCAAACAGCAAGAAGGAAGGCGAGATCAAGACAACTAACACTGAGCATTATGGTAGGTACATAACTTCTTTTTCAAGCTGCAGTGACCCTTGTTTCCACATAGCCACCTGTGCATACACACACACACGCATATATATATCTATATATATATCTATATACATCTATATCTATCTATATCTATATATATATATATATATCTATATATATGTAATATAATGTATATATATATATATATATATATATATATATATATATATATATATATATATATATGTATATATATATATATATATAGATATAGATATATACACACACACACACACACACACACACACACACACACGCAAACTTCCAATGGCAAATATTTTCACCTGGGTGAATATTGCTATAGTTCTTTTTACACTGTGCTACTTTAAAACACTGTATTGCTTTATGATTATTTACCTTGGTGATAGAAATAAGTGAAAGTGGAGACAAGCTAATTTAAATGTGTTATTAATAAAAGATGACACTTCTTTCTGATGTCTCATATTTATAACAATAGACATATTTTGTCTGCTTGCAGCAGAATCCAGCAGTGGCTTACTTGATCAGGTTCATATTTTACTAGAGGAAAAACCTGTTTAAAAGAACAGTACAATGCAAAAGTCTGCAAGTTTCTCATTTTTCATTTTTTATTGGATTTAATCATGGCAGGAGCTGAAGTAGAACCCCTTGTCACATCACAGAGTTCAGAACCGCTCCAAAGCTGTGAGGCAGGAAGTTCTACTGGGCCTGAGAGTGGAGCCACATCAACAGCTGACAGCCAGGAAGAGGCTAGTGTGAGTCAGTCCAATTTGGAAAACAAAACCCCTTCATCTAGTAGTGGACCAGAGGAGGCTAGCATCTTACTAAGGAAGAGGGGCCGTCCGTCCAGGAGGTTTCTTGGGAAGAAGTTCAAGAAGTACATGGCTACTCTTGTACATGGTAATTCGATGCGCAGGTAAATTCATATTTAATTCCATAGCTTCAGTAAAACTGCATATCACAATAAGTAGCAGAAGGTGATGCCTTGAAAACCAGAACCTACACAAATATTAGCACATGAAATGTGGTAATTCAGACTGGGTTATTTGAGCTATTTTCAGTCTGCTTTTTATATTATCTTCCAAACCACTGTCCACTGAACATAGCTCAAAAACTAACGAATATTTTGTAAAATTGTTACTTGAGTATTAAGTAATTAATTTATTTAAAAAATGTCAAACTGCTAAACGAAAACAACAAACAAACTGAATCCAATAAATGCCAATGCACCACGTCTCTTCAGCTACAAACCACAAACTTGAATGGTAAAAAATAGATACTTTTAATGACAAAACGAACAATGTTAGCGCTTTCATTTAAATCTCTGTTAAACTTCCTCAGACATTTAAAATGTGTTGCATCCTTTCCTTTTATATCATCACTTTGTTTCCCATTGGACTCTCATTAACATAAATTAGCATATACATAAGTACTACCATTTGAGTCTGTCTAAATACATATTATCAGCCCAATATGTGGATTTGCTCACAAAAAACTTGAAATACTGCAGCAATGTACATTTTAAAAAATACTGAATTGGCATTTAAAACTAATAGGTCCATAGGTAGGTACTAGGCTATCTGCCCGAAGGTATTTATAAGCCTAGCCAGAATGTGTTGGCTTTCGCCGCCCCCTTAGATTACTTCCTTGTGCCTCTGTCCAGCAGAGCCACTGAAGTGATCCCTGAGGTAAACTTTCTGTTTCCCATCCACTCGTCAAGATTTCTTTTAAAGAGTGTTAGCGAGGAGCTCTGCCTGATGTAGATTGGGATCTTGTTCCAAAGCATGGGAAGTCTCTGGGACAGGAATCTATCCCTCCAGCATGTCCTATTTATTGTTGTGGTGAGGTTTAGATCCCTGGAGCGTGTGGCTCATGGCGGTAAGGTTTTCTTTAGGTGGAGCATGTCCATCAATTCTGGGTTGGACATGGCCTTGTATGTCAGACAGAGATCACCTCTGAGTAGGTGGTATGCAACCGGGTACAGCTGTAATTTCTTCAGTCAAGCTGCATAGGCATCTGTTTGACGCCAGTGATCCTGTTGGTGAGGTACTTCTGTGGTCTTTCCAGCTGTTGCAGGTGTCTTGTAAGGTACATCCCAAATGGGGCATTGTATTCTATGATGGGTCTGATTAGTGATGAGTAGAGGGGTACAGTGACCTCTTTTGATCTGGATGCAAACCCTTTTGTGATTAAGTAGGCCACGTAGAAGGATTTTCTAACCACTATGGCAATGTGATTATCAAAGTTGAGATTACTATCTACTTGGGTCCCCAGATCCCTTATTACGTCTTCTGTATTTAGGGGACTAATACCTATGTGTTAGTTTGTGGGTACTTTGTTTTTTCCAAAGGGAATGACTATGCACTTTTTGCATTTAGCTTGAGGCCATGATTTTGACACCAGGTATCCGTCTCAGTGAGACCCTTTTGGAGGATGTCTGTGTCAGCCAGAGAGTCAATTATAGCCCCTAGTTTGCAGTCGTCTGCGAACTTGGTCAGCCATATTCCTCCTGTGCCTGCCTGTACCTATGAGAAGTATATGCCGAACAGGAGGGGTCCTAGGACTGAGCCCTGGGGAACTCCACTTGTAACCGATTTAGAGTCGGACCTAGCTCCTGCAACTCTCACCATGTGGGTTCTGTCCATGAGCCAGTTGGCAACCCATCTTGTGACGTAGGGGTTTGTGTTCAGGCTGGTGAGCTTGTCTATAATACCAGAATGGGGAATGGTGTTGAAGGCCTTTGCAAGGTCTCGGTAGGCTGTGTGTACCACCTTTGCCTCATCTATAGCCTTGGTAACTGTCTCATAGAAGTCCACCAGGTTCAGGAGGCATGATCTGCCCTTAACAAAGCCAAACTGGGTAGGGTCCAGTGTTTGGAGGTTCCCAATGTCTCTATTAATGAGTAAGCTAGTCAGGCTTATAGGGTGATAGTTTCCGGGGTCTGTTGTGGCTCCACCTTTGTGGACCGGAATAACCGCTGCTGTGCGCCACTCTATGGGTACGTAGCCTGTGGAGAGGCTGAGTTTGAACAGTGTGTTTAGGTGAGGGGTTAGTTCGTCTTTGAGCTCATGTAGGACGCACCCTGGGACACCGTCCGGTCCCATTGAAGGTGTGTTTTTGGCTTTGGAGAGGGCTGTTTTAACTTGTGTCTGTGATTTCAGGGACTCTACATTCTTCTGGTATGGTTATGGGCTCTCTTGGGGGTGAGAGGGGGGTGAAGTTTGCACTGAACCTATCTGCCAGGATGTTGGCGATATCGGTCGGTTTAGTGTATTCTGTGCCATTCTTCACTAACTCCCAGCAGATCTGAGCATTGCCACTTAGATTCTTGACATAGCTAAAGAATGCCTTGTGATTATCTTTGGAGTCCTTGGCAATTTTTCTTTCAAAGCTCACCTTGGATGATTTTATAAGGGATCATAGTTTTGTGCTGATACTGATCAGGGATGTCTTCCCTTCTTGGGATTTTACTCTTTTCTGTACTAGTTTCCTCCTCCTATTGTATAGCTTGTTTATGGCAGGAGTCCACCAGACTGTTTTCCTTTTCTTGGAGGAGTGAGTCTTGGATGTTCATCGTATTTCACTGTTGCAGTCATTACTCTTGGGGTTATCCTGCTGGCAGGCTACCCTCAGTCGGCCAGAATTCCAAAGTCTAGGTCCGGCGTCGGCTGCTGTCGCCTCTTCCCTGACGTCAGTGTGCCAGGGGTATAAAAGATGCAGCCGACGCCATTTTCTCCAGTCTTTCTTGTCGCGTGGTGCCCGAAGCAAAAGCAGTTCGCAAGTGCCGGTCGGCCGACTCTTGAGATTTTCAAATCCGAATTTCAGAACCGATGTCTTCACTAAAGCTAAGTACCCCGTTGGGGAAACTTTTTTCTTGCTCCAGACCGATATCAGAAAAAGTTAACAATTGTATTTCTTGTGGGAAGCAAATACCTCATAAGGATTTTCACTCTTACTGTATTCCTTACCTAGGCCCTGATCACAACGTTGCTAGCTGTCGGTTTTGTGCTAGATTTAACCAACGCACTATTAAGCGTCGGTTCAATTTTGCATTTAATTACTTTGGCCGAAGATTTAATTATATTATGCCGTCAGAACAGCCAACAACCGGAGTTTACAAAAAACGCAAGGACAAGGAAAAGGATAGGCATCCGAGGTCCAAAACCGATGACGAGGCCTCTGCTAGGCCAGTCACCGGTTTGCCGGTTCTCAGTGAGGCACTTTCGCAGTCCCTGGTGCCAGCTACCTCAGAGCCACAGGCCGCTTCCGACTCCCACGTGGAGCCGACTGGGCCTCTGGATACTCAAGGTATTGGACACTCGGAAATCATTCCCTCAGATGGATCCGGAGCCGCTGAGCAGGCATCGGCTTCTGAGGGTGTCTTCAGACCTACACAACTATATATTAAGCCATCTTCAGCTTCAAAGACAAAGACTAAAGCAGCTCTAAAGACAAAGAAACAAGTACAGCATTCTCCTACTCAGACTTCCATGCCTAAAAAACAGATGCTCAAAATGGCCGAAGACCTAATTACTTTGATCAGGGGCTCCCATCCCCCTCCTGATAAGAGGCCTAGGTAAGAGATATGATTCTTATCAGGTTTCTGTTTCCTCTGATTCCTCTTCTGAACAGGATTATTCCATGCTTTCCTATGAGGATTCTGATGCTGAAGAATCCATTCCTTCAGCCTCCCCTCCTGAGGATTATTCTTTTGGGGAAACCCTGCATACCATGAGGGAGCATTTCCACTGGGAGAGCCAAGAATATTCTGAATCTAAGAAAAGGCTCAGAGACTTTCTGCTACTTCCTCAGCACAGACCCCTTGTATTTCTGCCTGTTTTAGACATTGTAGATAATGTATTTTCAGAGTCCGGCCTGTCCACTGACTCTTTACCCCCTGCACCTGCTAAGCCAGACAGATACTACAGGGTTCCGGATTCTCATAAATCCCTATATAAAAACCCCGCTGCTGACCCAGAAACTATATCTCAGGGTCCCAACGGGGTGAAAGCTTCCACTGCAAAAAACCCTGTCCCCTCTGATAGGGATTCTAGGGCTCTAGACAGTTGGGGGGAAAAAAGTTTACACTTCTGTTACCTTGGCTGTAAGGGCTTTAAATTGTCAGTTTCATATGCTTAAATATCAGCAATATTTAATGTCACTGCTTAAACAGAAATTGTTGACAAATACTGAATGTTCAGAGAACAAGGAATTGCAGGATTTATTGCATGCAGCTGAACAAGTGGGAAAGCATACTTTGCAGTGTGGTTATGATTCACTGGAGGCCTCTTGCAGGGCCGCTGTTACAGGTTCTGTCATTAGTAGGCATGCTTGGTTAAAGGAACAGAATCTGCCTGATCATGTTAAAGCAAAATTATTAGATGTACCATTACAGCATAATACTTTGTTTGGTACTAAAGCAGAAGAGGTGTTGAAAAAAATGGAGAATAAAGCAAAATCCATGCAGACAGTCAAGGATTTCTTACAAGTACAGCCACCCAAGTTTAGCAGGAACTGGCCTTCTAAAAATTGGTCCTTTCCAGTGTCAGACAGACCACAAAGAGGCAGATACAGGCGTCCCAGAGGCAGATCTCAGCCCCAAGGCTCATACAGGCCTAAACAATGGGGTGCTCCTACCTCCAAAAGCGGAGAAGACAAATCACAACCTTACAGGAAACAGTCTCAATGCCTTTCCTCTGCCAGATCCAAGCACTTTTCTTTTGGCAGCCCCCTTAGGGGGAAACTAGCACTTTTTTCATCAAATTGGCAAATGGTTACCCAAGACAAATGGGTCTTGAACATAGTGTCCCAAGGCTACAGGTTCCATTTTCACACCCTACCAAGGTCAAAAGGTATGCCAGACCTGCCACACAATCAATGGGCAGAGGCACAAAAACAAATTACAGCCCTCATGGACATGAGGGCCATTCAGCAAGTACCACAACAAGTGCAGGGGCAAGGATTTTACTCCAGACTTTTCCTAGTGCCCAGAAAGGACAAAGCCTGGAGACCAGTACTAGACCTGTCAATCCTAAATACTTTCCTGGATGTTCCAAAATTCAAAATGTTAACACTGCAGCAACTTCTGCCCATGCTGGGTAAGAAGGTTTGGCTAGTTACTTTGGACCTCAAGGAGGCATGCCTGCATGTCCCAATCAGACAATCTTGCAGAAGATACCTCAGATTCATAGCAGGCTTAATGCATTACCAGTTCTCTGCACTGCCCTTTGGCTTATCTACTGCGCCCAGGGTCTTCACAAAATGCCTGGTACCAGTAATTGCATTTTGCAAACAAAAAGGAATTCAAATATATCCCTACTTGGACGACTGCCTTATTCAAGTAGAGAGCAAGGACATTCTTCTAAAGCATCTGGTGTTTGTAAAAAGATTGCTAATTTGCCAAGGGTACACAGTAAACGAAAATAAATCAAAACTAGTGCCCTCTCAAGAGAAAATATTCCTGGGTGCAAGCTTAAATACAACTGCCCAGATGGCTTATCTCATGCCAGACAAGCAAAGGCAACTGACTCATTACTTTCAAATGATGGCAACAAAAATCCAGCTCCCTGCAAGAAAAATTCTACAGGCCCTGGGCTTCATGGCATCCTGCATTCTACTAATTCCATATGCAAAACTGCATATGAGGAAACTACAATTATATCTAAAAAGTGTTTGGACTCAGCATTGTCACAGCCTGGAGACAATCATAACTTTAATTCCCTGCCTACAACAGGAGTTTCGATGGTGGTCCCAGGCCTGTCACTACAACAAGGGACAGCCTTTCACCTTACCCACAGCCAGGCAGACAATAACAACGGATGCATCGGATTATGCCTGGGGGGCACATATGGCAGGAAAATGTATTCAGGGCACGTGGCCCAAGGAACAAATGCATCTTCACATCAATCAAAAAGAGATGCTAGTTGTACAGAATGCCCTGACAGCTTTCAAGGACCTAATACATCCAGGGCAACTATTAATAAAGATGGACAATACCACAGTTATGTGGTACATAAACAAGCAAGGGGGCACACATTCCTACCCCCTGTACAGACAAGCTATGACTTTGTGGAACACAGCACTGACCTATCAAGTACATCTGCAGGCACAATTCCTGCCAGGATCAAAAAATACACTGGCAGACGAATTAAGCAGTTATCTCATGGATCCTCACGAATGGAAGCTAAATCCACAAGTGTTCAGCATAACAAGGAAATGGGGACGCCCAGACATAGATCTATTTGCCTCCCCTCACAATTACCAAATACAGAAATTGTGCACAAGAACTTATCACTCTCAAGCATGGAAAGTGGATGCTCTATCATTTAGCTGGAAAGGCCTGACAGTCTATGCCTTCCCTCCGATGCCTCTTCTCACCAAGGTGCTACTAAAAGTCAGACAAGAAAGGCTAAAAATGACCCTGATTGCACCAGACTGGCCACGCCAGCACTGGTACCCAGTCCTAAAGAATTTGTCTCAAGGCCCAGCTTGGCTTCTACCTCAAATTCCTCATCTTCTGACACAACAAAACAACTGGCCCGCCCCTGGCAAAATGGCACAGCGAAAAGGCCTACAAAAACCTTTCGTAAGCTTAGGGTCATTTTGGGGCCAGAAGGCCAGACCAGGAAATTTTCTGGAAAATGGGGTTCTTCTTGGAACCAAACACAAAACTGAAACAGGGGCCAAATATTCCCCGTTTTCATACCAAAATTATCCCGGCAAACCCCAAAATTAATTTTCCCCAAAATTCACATTAAAACAGGCCACCAATTTCTCATTATTAAAAAGGCTCAAGCCAAAAATTAACCCCCCAAGGAAATCCCCAAAGCTGCCAAAAAAAATGGGGGGAAAAACTCACCCTCCCCTTGGGGCCATTCAAAGCTGAAAAAGACGGAAAAAGGTTTTCTCCAAACTCTTTCAAAAGGCAAGCCGGACCACTTTGGGAAACCTTTATATTTAACCAAAATTTTTGAACAAACCCCAAATTTTGCTAAAGGGGTTTCCATGTGGCCAACCAAACTTTATTTGCCAAATCCAAAACCCAAAAAAAGAGAGAATTCTCATTCTTTTGGCTCAAGCATTAATTCTCTTTACCCGCTTTCAGGATTACAGGGCTTCTGCGGCACCAAAAAAGGGTTCTAAAACAGAAATTTTTAAATATACCCTCTTGGCTGTCTAATTCAAGCCAGCCAAGGGCATTTTCCCCCATTCCCGTGAAAACTTCAACAGCCTTTAGGGAACCCAAAAAAGAAATTTAAAAACTCTCGGATTCAGTGCAACCTTTAAAAGCCCATCCCTTTTCTACCAAAAAAAAAGGGGAACTTTTACTCATTTTTAAAGTTGCCCAAAGCGTTTACTCCAAAAAAACCAAGGGTTTGGGCTTCAAAAAATCCCGCAACCTAAACCAAGAAATTAAGGTTTTTATTACCAAAAGTGTTTGATTAACATTGCCCCGTGAAACAAATCTCCTTTCCCTGTGGAACATTTTTCAGTTTAAAAACCAAGGGGATTACTTAGAGGAAATTTTTTAAAAGGGGCAATTTAATTTTTTTGGCCCCAGGGGATGACATTGGGGGAAAAACTAAAAAAATGCCATCTTATAACCAATGACTCAAAAGGGGCCCCCAACCCAAAGGGCCCAAATTTAAACGGCCACTGAAAGCAACCCCAGGTAAAGTGGAAATAAACACGAAACCACATTTTTTGACACACTTACTTTCTTTAACAAATTTATTTTGATTTTGAACATTCCTTTTTTTAAGGTTTTTTTCAAAAAAGGAAAAATGGGAAACCATGAATTTTAAAAATTAAAATTTTTTAAAAAGGAACGCATAATTTTTTTGGGTCCTCTTTTTTAAATTTAAAAATTGAAGGTTTCAGTAAATGGGCCCTTTTTTGAAAAATTTTTCAAAATTTTCATCTCTTTAAAAGTCAAAATTTTTTTAAAAAACCCAAGGAATTTTTAATCCCAATTTGGGGGAAAAAATTTTTAAAACTTTTGTTTTCCTTTTGTTTTGGCCCCCCATTTCTTTTGGAAAAATTTTTTTTAAAACCCCCTTTTAAAAGGGAAAAAAGTGTAAAACCCTTAACTATTTTTTCTTTGACCAAAGCTAGTCTGAATTGAAAAAAAAGATTTTGTTAAAGGAAAACTTAAACCCGTAAAATTTCAATTTGTTTGATGAAAACCCTTTTTTTAAAAATTCCCCTTTTCCAAAAACCCAAAAATTTACCTTATTAAGGCTTTTTAAAACCTTTAATTTTTTGACCGGCCCAAAAAGTTAATTTCCTTTTAAAAAAAGGTTTTTACCATTAATTTAAAAACCCTTTTGTTCTGGTTTATCAAAAAATTCATCCGGAAAATGTTTAAAATTTATCTTTTATCAAAAATTTTTTAAAAACCCAATTTTAATTTCCTGTCAACACCCTTTCTTTTTTAAAATTTTTTAAATTAAAAAGGGAAATTCCATTCCTAAAAGGCCCGATTAAATGGGAAAATTCAAAAAATTCAAACCCAAAAGAAAAAAACCCGGATTTTAACTAAAGGCCTTTTTCAAAATGCCTTTTTTCAATAAATTTTTTCCCACTTTTCACTTTTTTTAAGTAGGGAATTTCCCAATTTTAAAAAACCCAAAATTTTGAGGTCTAACTTTTTTGGCAAACCCAAAAAACCCCCAATTTTTTTTTTGGAGGTTTTAACCCCTTTTTATTAAATTTTACCAATTTGTTATTTAATAAAAAGGTAATTTTCCTTTTTAAAAAATTTGGGTGATAAATTTTGAGAGGAAAACAAAACTTTTTTAAACCATTTTCTGGGAAAAAGTTTAAATTTTTTTGGGGAAAAAATTTTTGGGGATTTCATAAAATTTTTTCCTTTTGGTGAATCTTTAAAAAAAAAGGGGGGCCCCCTTTTTTCCCCAAAAAACCGAAGAACCCCAAGGGGCCCAAAAAAAAGGGGGAGGACCCAGATTTAAAAATTTCCCCTTTTAAACCCCCTTAGGAAAAAAAATTTTTTTTGGTTAAAAAACTTTCAAAGTTTTTAAAAAGAATTTTTTAAAAATTTAAAATAAATTCCAATTAAAAAGGGTTTTTTTTTATTTCCCAAAAATTTTGAAAAAAATTTAATTTTTAAAAATTTTTTTTAATTTAGTTTAAATGGCTAAAATTTTTAAAAAATGCAGTTTTTAAAATTTTTTTTTTAAAAAATTTTTTTTAAAAATTTGAAAAAATTTTTAAATTTTTTTCTCAAATTTTTTTTTTAGTAAAAATTTTTTTTTTTTAAATTTTTTTTAAAAATTTTTTTAAAAAAATTTTTTTAAAAAACCTTTGCCATTTTCTTTTTTATTTAAAAGGGTTTGTTTTTCCCCAAAGCTTCAATTTTTTTCCCTTTTTTTTAAAGCCTTCACTAAAATTTTTTATGAAAAATGTACTTAAAATTTTTTTTTTTCTTTTTTAAAATTTTTAAAATTTTTTTCGGGAAGGGGGGCCCCTTTTCTGGAAAAACCCAAAAGTGCACAAATTTTAAAAATAAAAAAAAAAAAAGACCCCTAAAAAATTTTTTGCCCCAAGGAAAAAAAAATTTAAAAAAAAACCTTTACCAGGGGGGTCAAAATTTTCTTTTAATTCAAAAAAAAAATTAAAATCAAATTTTTGGGGGCCAAAAAATTTTTTCCTTTTTCCCAAAACCCAAAAGGGGGGAAAGGAAAAAAAAGTGCCCAGAAAAAAACTGATTCTTCAATCTCTGAAATTCCTGATTCATTCAAGAGTTACTTTGCGGGAAAGTTTAAAATCTGAAAAAAATGGTTTGACTTTTAAAACATCGGTAACAGAAAATGAGAAATTTAAAGCAGTAATGCTTAGAATAAATTTTGTAAAATAAGTCTTTACCCAAATCCCGGGGGAAGTAAATTCTTTAGAAAAGAAAGGTTAAAATTTACCTTTTGAAAAAATCTTTACAAGAAAAGGTTTTTTTGAATTTTTAAAGCTCTAATGGTAAATGTTTTGGGACCCAAGTCAGATAAATATACCCCTAGTTTTGGGGGGGAAATTTAAACTGTGGTTTCCAGACAGAACGGAAGGTATATTTTAAAATTTGGCCAAAAGGATTATTGCAGAAAAACTGCAGGTTTTTGGGTGGGTTTGACCAAAAATTTTTTTTCAAGCTAGGCATGGTGAGAACATGAAACCTGTTTTTTGACAATTGCCGTGGAAAAATTTTTATCTCCCTAAAAGCAATGGTGGAAAGGGTTTTTTCACCAAAACAAGGACCATTCCATTTACACCCCCAGCCAGGCAGATACCAACAACGGATGCATCAGATTATGCCTGGGGCCCACATGGCAGGAAGATGCATTCAGGCACATGGTCTCAAATGCATCTACATATCAATCAAAAGAGATGCTAGCTGTTCAGAATGCCCTGACAGCCTTCAAGGCTACCTACTTCATCTGGGAACCACTGATAAAGACAGACAACACCACTCATGTGGTATATAAACAAGCAGAGGGTACACATTCTATCCCTTTGCAGACTGGCCATGACTTTGTGGGACACAGCATTAGGTTACCAAGTACATCTGCAGGCACCATTCCTGCCAGGAAGGAAAAATACTCTGGCAGACGAACTGGCAGAAACCATGGATCCCTGAGTGGCAGCAGCTGTGGATCCACAAGTCTCAGCATTTATAATGAAGAAATGGGGATGCCCGACATAGATCTACTGCTGCATGTACAGGCTAAATTATCATAGCTTTTATAAAGTAGTCATCAGGCACTGGGTGCAGAGTAAATTCAAATATGCACAGTGGGTATTCTCAAGGAAGGCCATAGCAAACCATTCATCAGCCATGGGCAAATCCACAGCATAAAATCAGCACATTTAGAAGTGCTGCTTAGCTTTGGGACCAAAACAGATATCATACCAGCTGCACACACTACCAAACCAAACTAGAGGCTGCTTTAACTGCAGTTCTGCATAGCCCCCCATTTTAGCTCCAGCCTCCCATCCATAGCTTTGGGACTCCCAAATGTAATGACTGCAACAGTGAAACACGAAGAACATAGTACAGTTGTGTACCCTTACCATAAATGTAGATGTTCGAGTGTATTCACTGTTGCAGTCCAGGTTACCCACCCACCATCCTCCTTTCTTCTGATGGAACCTATCTTTCCTTCTCTGATTTATACAACCTATGTGGTGTATTTGTATTTGTAGATGAGGGTAAAGTTTATATTGGTGCATGTATTTACATATATAAATTTTGGCTACCCTTTTAGGGGGCACCTGACATCTGGGGCAAGAAAAACTAAAGAAAATGGCGTCGGCCCCATCTTTTATACCCCTGACGACCTGACATCAGGGAAGGGGCGACAGCAGCCAACGCAGGACCCAGGACTTTGTAATTCAGGCCGACTGAGTGCAACCTGCCAGATGTAATGACTGCAACAGTGAATACACTCGAACAGCTACATTTATGGTAAGTGTACACAACTGTACTTTCGTGGCCACTTATCGGCTTGAACTCAAATTTGCCATTTTAGTCCTTTGAGTTCTAGATATGCCCCCCATGGTTCCTTTTCCATTATGCTTACGTGGTCTATAGCCATAAAAAGGAATTGATGGCTAGTAAACTCACTGACATGTTTAGCCAAAGCATTATTTAAATTAATTTTCTTTATGGCATATTCATGTTCATATATTCTTTGAGTGAGATGCTGCTCTGCTTTTCCAATATAAAATATTGGACGAGAATTACATACAGCTAAATAGACCACTGCTTTTGAATTGCAAGTATATTTGCTTTTTACAAAATATTTAACATCTCTTAAGTGAAAACTGTCAGTAATATTGATTTTATGATACCAATGGCATGCCCCACATTTTGACATACCCATATTTGTTTGGATGGACCTGTACATAACTGGTTTGAATATCTTTTTGAAACTCTTTCCTTTCCTTATGTAGGGGTCCTCTGTCAGGATAATTCTTTTCTTAAATACATCCCTAATTGCCCTGTAATCCTGGGAAAAAGTAATCACCAGTGCTTTAGAAAAGCCAGACTCTATCTGCACTGCATCATTTTGTTTCTGTTGCACCAACTCCGTGTCATAGTGCCCTGAACTTAAAGAATCACAACTGATTTTTGATTGATCAAGGATGGGCTTAAAATTCCCATTCAACCAACTGCTCCTGTATTAATGCGTCCACCAGGCATTATTCCTGTTGATGAACATAAAGCAAGTAACACATTTGTCTAGAAATTCATGATGTGTTGTTACCATCCGTGCTGCTCTAACAAGTTGTCCTTTGACAACAGATCTCTTCTGGTGCTCTGGATGGGAACTACTGTAGTGCAGAAAGCAATTTGAATAGGTGTCTTTTCTATAAATCACTGCTTTATACATTCCATTGACTCTGTCCTTCTCTAAATGAATGTCCAAGTAGTTCATATGTTCCATATTAACAAATAAACTGGAAAACGTCTGTAGTACCATTATATATGTAAAAAACTCATTCAATGATTCTTGTGTTCCAGTCCAGATAATACTGATATCATCCTGGAATCTATGATAAGACTTCAAAAATGTATTATACTTGGAATTAAATACAAAATTATTCTCCCAATATGCCATAACCATATTTGAATATGCCCCGCCACATGGTGACCCCATACCTATGCCTTTCTTTTGTGAATATTTCTTGTTGAAAGTTACAAAATTATTGCTTGGCACCAATTCCAGCAGTTCCATAATAAGGTTATTAGTGTCTTGATTAACGTTATGGTGAATGAGCATCTCATTAACCCATTCTAAACCAATAGAAAGACTCATGGTCATTTTTGCAACATATGAACAGTGTTCCTTTTGATCAAAATGACCTTTTAGTAACAATAGATGTTTGTGACCTGTATACAGTAATTCCGCAATCTATTGGTTTAGAATGCGTCAGTGAGATGCTCATTCACCATAAAGTTAATCAAGACACTAATAACCTTACTTTGGAACTGTTGGAATTGGTCCTAAGCAATACGTTTGTAACTTTCAACAAGATATATTTACAAAAGAAAGGCATAGCTATGGGGTCACCATGTGGAGGGGCATATGCAAATATGGTATGGCATATTGGGAGAATCATTTTGTATTTAATTCCAAGTATAATACATTTTTGAAGTCTTATCATAGATTCCAGGATGATATCAGTATTATTTGGACTGGAACACAAGAATCATTGAATTATTTTTTTACATATGTAAATGGTACTACAGACTTTTTCCAGTTTATTTGGAATGTTAATATGGAACATATGAACTACTTGGACATTCATTTAGAGAAGGACAGAGTCAATGGAATGTATAAAGCAGTGATTTATAGAAAAGACACCTATTCGAATTGCTTTCTGCACTATAGTAGTTCCCATCCAGAGCACCAGAAGAGATCTGTTGTCAAAGGACAACTTGTTAGAGCAGCACGGATGGTAACAACACTTCATGAATTTTTAGACAAATGTGTTACATTGCGTACGATGTTCATCAACAGGGAATACCTTAGTACCCTGGTGGACGCATTAATACAGGAGGTAGTTGTGAAAAGGTTGAATGGGCATTTTAAGCCCATCCTTGATCAATCAAAAATCAATTGTGATTCTTTAAGTTCAGGACACTATGACACGGAGTTGGTACAACAGAAACAAAATGATGTAGTGCAGATAGAGTCTGGCTTTTCTAATGCACTGGCGATTACTTTTTCCCAGGATTACATAGCAATTAGGGATGTATTTATGAAAAATTGGCCCATTATTACAGAGGACCCTCACATTAGGACCCACATGGATGAGAAACCCAAAACTGTGTATCGAAAAGGAAAGCGTTTCAAAAAGATATTCAAACCAGTTATGTACAGGTCCATCCAAACAAATTTGAGTATATCAAAATGTGGGACATGCCATTGGTGTCATAAAATCAATATTGCTGACAGTTTTCACTTAAGAGATGTTAAATATTTTGTAAAAAGCAAATATACTTGCAATTCAAAAGCAGTGGTCTATTTAGCTGTATGTAATTCTTGTCCAATATTTTATATTGGAAAAACTGAGCGGCGTCTCACTCAAAGAATATATGAACATGAATATGCCATAAAGAAAATTAATTTTAATAATGCTTTGGCTAAACATGTCAATGTGTTTACTAGCCACCAATTCCTTTTTATGGATATAGACCACGTAAGCATAACGGAAAAGGAACCATGGGGGGGCATATCTAGAACTCAAGTAACTAAAATGGCAAATTAGAGTTCAAGCCGATAAGTGGCCAGGAATTAATGAACACACTTCTATAGCATTTGTATTAAAATTAAAAGAATTACAAAGAAAGAAAATTGTTTAATGGCATGCATTTTAAGTTACTTATGTGCTATGTATAATTGTTCAGTTTTTTACATGTTATTATAATGTTTATTTATTTGTAAATATTTACATTTTTCTTGTTTAAAATCATCTTGATGCAACACTATTTCAGTTCTTACATTTCTTACATTACATACATTTTTTACATTTTTTATATGTAAAAAATAATTTTATGATATTTTAAACAATTCTAAGTTTTAAAAGTTTTAAATATTTTAAATATCAATTCAGTATTTTTTAAAATGTACATTGCTGCAATATTTCAAGTTTTTTGTGAGCAAATCCATATATTGGGTTGATAATATGTATTTAGACAGACTCAAATGGTAGTACTTATGTATATGCTAATTTATGTTAATGAGAGTCCAATGGGAAACAAAGTGATGATATAAAAGGAAAGGATGCAACACATTTTAAATGTCTGAGGAAGTTTAACAGAGATTTAAATGAAAGCGCTAACATTGTTCGTTTTGTCATTAAAAGTATCTATTTTTTACCATTCAAGTTCGTGGTTTATAGCTGAAGAGACGTGCATTGGCATTTATTGCATTTAAAAAATGTGCTTGCATTGATACATTGACAGATGTTGGATCAGTAATAGTTATGTTTGTGTATCATCAGTGAAAAAAGGCATCTGTTCTGAAAACTTGCAAATGTTTGCTGCCTTAAGAAAAATATAGTGAGTAATTACCCTTGTTAAGCTTCAGTATTACTTTATATATGTATGCATCCTACATACAGAGTAGCTATATTTTGAAAGATTGGATCTCAAACCAAAGTAGAAGAGACTGGCTGCAGCTTTAGAAGTGGCATTTTTTTCTGTACTGGCCTAGGTTAAATACATATCTTACTGTGTTTCAAATGAAATGAACAAATCCGCATTTTTTTGAAGCAATTTCCTGTAAGCGGTATAAATTGTGTGGAACTAGGCAGTTTGGCTTGGAGCAGAATACTTGGCAGTTTCTTTAGCTTCTTAGCAGAGTTTTGTGAATCCAGGAGTGTTTCCTTTGTTCCTCTGTGACATAAAGGAACCAGTATAAACAAACTATGCATAGCCATAGCCCCTGCTAATGGGCTTAAGTTGTTCAGTCTTCAAGAAAACTGTTTTAAAAAAATGAGTAAGAACAACAACTTTGCCATTGTACCCAATATGTTTGTAGTTATAAAGGTAAGTGCATCTTTACACTAAAAGCTGTAAGCACAGGGAATGATGGTGCTTGGGGATGAAACAGTTATGGGTAATGTTTCCTTCTTGTAGTTTATTTTTCAAGTGACCATTCATTCTAGCAAAGCATTATTTTTCTATGAAAAAATAGTATTTTCTTATAAACTGAATTTATGGAAATGTTGAGTATTATTCATTATTATATATTTATTTATTTAACATTTGTTTACTGGGAAAGTCCGACTGGGTCAGGAACCCATTTTCAGTGGAGGCCCGGGAAGAAAAGCTCAAAATGATGCAGCAAAGTTTAGACAATTTACATGAACAAGATAAAAAAAACAAGTATTAAAGCACACATTAATAATAATTGAATAGTAAATATGTACAGAGTGGTAGATGCAATAATAAATACAAAATACAATAAAAACTCTGTTAACCGGCACTCATGGGGATTGGTAGGTGCCGGATAACTGTAGTTTCTGGTTGCTTGAGAGTTACTATTAAACATAGGCTTAACTAATACTGTATACTACAGTATTTGTTTGGTTTGAGTTCTCAGGTTGGGGATAGCGGGAATTTATTCCTATCTTCCTTTTTAAAACTCTATGTAAGGTGTGTTTCTGTAGTGGTGAAAACAGAAAGTGCAACACATGAAAATTGTACTGTATTTCTTCAATTTTTTTTTCTGGCTGCTTGAGAGTTCTGATTGCTTGAGTTCCGGTTAACTGAGAGTTTACTGTAAGTACAGAGAGATAGATAAAATAATAAATCATGTATTAAATTAAAATGGTAGATTGCAAACCCTTTTTTTATATATACATCAGGTAGGAATAACGTAAAGAATGAGGATCAGAACATTAGATGCAAGTAGATGCTTAGAAGGATGGGAAAGTTAAGGGTGTAAAAATATGGAAAGTCTGTTAGTCCAATATGCTAGTGGTTAGTAGGTGAAATTCTTGTTTTAGGGATAGAAAGGAAAGCTCCTAGAGAGTGAATGGAGTTCACCTGTTTGGGAAAGAGCAGGGGCGGGTCTGATGACATAGAAAATGTTTTTTAGGGTGTGTTTGAAATTGTTAAAGCTCTCAGTGGTAGTAATGTCTGTTGGCAGGGAGTCCCAGAGCTTGGCAGTGGTATGAGAGTATAGGCACTGTACAGCTCTTTTATTTGGAATGTAGACTGTGTGGAGTTTTGTTTTCAGACAGGAAGGCTGGTGTAGGTATGTAGAGTTTTAGGACAGATTTGAGGGCTGGGCAGCTATTGGGTGTATATATAATTTTATTTGCAGAACACAGCTGTACTAGGTTTAGGTGTGGTGTGAGTTTGAGCCAATTTAGTTCTTTTCAAGCTAGGCAGTGGTGAGAACAGTAGGGGGTAACCTGTGGTGAATTTGGCAATTGTATTGTAGCAGGGTTGGAGCTTGTTTTTAAGATAAGATTGTAAATTGGTGTATAAGGGGGCTGCATACAAGAGTAAGGGAAGCAAATAGGTGTTGGCGAAGGTTTTTCTGGTGGAGCTATACAAGAAAGTTTTTTGTCTGTAGAGTGTTCCTAGTTTGATGTGTATTTTTTAATGCTATTGCAGATGTGATGTTTGAAAGTTAGTTTATGGTTACACCTAGAAGCTTAGATGTGGGACCCGTTTAAATTTCTGTGTTATCCCGTGAGAATATTTTAAAGTCAGATGAGATTGGTTTTGTCAAGAAAAGCAGGAGTTTTGTTTTTTTAGTATTTAAAAGTAGCTGGGCTTCTCACAGCAATGTCTCTATTGAGGTGAAAATGGCTTGAGTGAGTTGCTGGAGTTGTTTGTTACTGGAGGAGGAAATTATGGCAGTGTCATCTGCATATTGGATAATGGAGCTAAGGTGTGAGGTATGAAGGTTGTTGGTGAAAACATTGAAGAGTAAGGGTCCGAGTATGGACCATTGTGGTACCCCAGTTATATTGGTTTGATATTGGGATAATTTAGTTTGCCATTTGGTGCACTGTTGGCAGTTGAATAGGTAGCTTGCAAACCATTGGAGGGATGGTAGGGTGCCCCCTATAATGGATAGCTGATGAAGAAGTTTGTTGTGGGACACAGTCAAATGCTTTTGATAGGTCTAATAGTAAGACAGAAGTGATATTACCAGAGTCAGTGGATTTGAACACAATGTCCATGAAGGAGATTAGGGAAGTGGTGGTACTATGTGATGGGTGAAAACCATGTTGAGTAGGGGGTAGTTTGTTTGTTTTGGATGAGGTGGTTCAACAGTTGCTTATGTATGCATTTTTCTAGGAGTTTAGAAAGAAAAGAGAGGACTGAGACTGGTCGATAATTGGATAGTTTATTTTATTTTCATTCTATTCTGCAAATGTTCTAACTTAGTTTTCCAAGGGTAAAGAAGAGGCTCAACACTTCAGTTACTTTCAATGCTTTACTTAGGCAGATATCAAAATTCATACTATTATACAATACAAATACAATAAAAGAAAAAGAAAGAACATCACCAGTTAAACGATGAAACTTCATTCGAGTCTTTCAATGACTGGGAAATCCCGGAACAGCCAGACCAAAGATTAGTTCATCTGGAAGCATAAGTCCTACACATTGTGTCCATCCGTAGGTGAGATTTCAGTTTGCTGTCTGGAAAACCCCTTCTTTTATACAGGCAGGACAGTAGTGTAAACAACTGTACATGACTTTAGTCATGCATCCCATAAGCTGATGTGGCATAGTGACTGGGTGTTGGCCAGACAACCAGACACCATGCACATTCCATACTTAATACAAGATTCTATTCCCATAACCTTTTAACACCCTGACATCTGTTACTGCATAGACATTTAAGATTGCACACACAGCTGTTCTAACTAATTCATAACTGGACTGTTTTCATGACTGGATTCAATGAAGCTATCCTTCAAGCATATTTCTCACCAGACATGTCACATTTGTATCACATTCGGTCCCTAGATTCGTTGAATCTTCAGGTATATTGATACATTACAGGATAACGTTTGTGCAATCTACATGCTATGCAGCAATTCCAATTGGTTAATATAATAATCAAACACAAAATAAGTAATATTGGATGAATCAACCAATTAAAAAATTGGTTTGTTTTGAGTGAATGCCCTGAAAAAATGTCCCACCAATGACTGTATCTGCTTGTGTTTTTTTTAGCTAAGTGTACTAATTTATTACTTACAATTATAGTTTTCATTTCATGACCCAGCAGTCTTATTTATTTTCTGTAAATGCTGTATTAATAATTCACTAGAATTTAATATTTTCTGTAATGCATGTAATGAAAGCGATAAATTATGCTTAGAAAGTGATTTGAAATTCATCAAAAAATGCGCATTCTGTGTCTGTGTTTTCTCGAAAATATATGTAGTTTTATACCATGTCAAATGTGTAACATTCTGAAAACATCCCACAAAAGAAATGTTTAAGTATTGGAATACTATGATTACATACCATACATATATACTGTTCTGATACCTCTATAAACATTTCATATGTTAGTGGCAACACAGTCCAGAAACAAAGGTTAACTGAATGTTGTAACAAACAAGGTTCGTATACTGGTGAGTGTTGCCTCCATATCAATCCATTTAAAGTAGTAACACACTGTGTTAACTGATGTGTGGTATTTTTGCTATCAATGTAATTTCCCTGCAGAGTAGGTAACCACAGCTGATAAGGTGGGCCTAAAAGCAGTGGTAATACTAACATTTGACACACAATTTCAGGTTGTGTTACATTATAATGAGTAAACTGTCCTGTACACCCAAATCTGTACATATTGTAAAGTGTGGCTGTATAAACAGCCAATGTGTTTCTGGAAGCCATTTCTTAAACAAGGTTCTCCATGCATATTCATTAGCTGTTATTAATTTCATTTGAACATTATGTTTTTGCGCTTGCACATATATATAATTTAAACTACATTCTGTTTAATTGAGTAGTACAGTCACATTTTTATCAAACTGAAAATTTGCATATAAGCTACTGTTGTGCTGTTCAATAAATTCCTTGTTAAAGTTCAGATGTTCTTCCTGTGAACTCCAAATTGTAGGCAACCATTGTGCATGTAACTGTATTGCCTGTGCACTATCATAACCTGTGTTATGCAGCTTACTCTTTAAAACTTCATTATCAATAGAGTTTAATGTTCCAAGTCCTACACCCACTCCTCCTAAGACAGTGTCATACCATGCTCATTTAAATCGACACTGCTTAGTTGCAGGAAAAGTCAAATTAAAATTTACAACATATTTTTGATATTGTTGTGCTACTTTGACACACGTAGATGGTTTTCGTATAATCTGGTCAGTATGCATCATGTAATGCTCTTGCAGTACATTTAATTGTGATGCCCAAGTGTTTCTTCCATATATTATTACTGTTGCGTTCATACAAAATAGTACCTGTATATTTTGTATAGAAGTTGTGGTATTGAAAAGATTTGCTGTGCTTTAATTTTTACAGAATTTCCATTTTTCTTTAATTGTAGTATCAGAGCCACATGCACAACATTTTATGTCTGTTGCAGTTGTCATGGTTATGTTGGTATTATTTCCGGTCAACTGCAAATAGACATGTCCTCTTCTCACTCTCCATATCCTGGCACCTGATGGAGTTGTTAATATTTACAGTATTACAACCTTCATTCGCTTCACACGTAAAATTACCTTGTGTTCGGTTTGCATTACTCTTTCTCCATCCCCATTCAGTTTTGGTTATGCGTACAGCTGGTGAAGCAGGTGTCCATGACATAGTCAATAGAAAACGTAAAAGTATAAGTGATCGCAACAAAAATTGCCTCCATCGAAATAGATGGCATAATTTCTTCAGATACGGGGAGGTTTTCTCCCAGTAACCAAATGGACTCCACCACGATCTTTTCATATTTCTAAAGACAAAAAGAATATATTAGTGCTCATTCCCTTAAATAACATTTGGATGCTGGGACATGCTCCCACTTTTCCTGAACTGTCCGCAGTATAAGAATTACATTATCTTTACCAACAGCTACAATTTCAGCTGGTTCTGGCGGACTATTTTCAGAAGTAACCCATATACGGGCTCCAGCTTTTAAGCCTGATTGCTTATCATTATTTTCTATTGTAGCGTGTTCAAGAGATTCAAATACCTGTTGAAATGCATGAGTCGATAACATCCTCATTAAGGGTGTTTCACGGTCAGTTAAAGGTCTATTGTTTAAGATGCCCAATGCATCAGTTAAATTCTTTTTCCATTTTCTTATTGTACCATTCTCCATCTTTCTTAGTTGAGTTTTCAGTAACCCATTCATACGTTCAGTTCACCCTGCTGCCTCAGGGCATTAATGGATATGATAAATCCATTCAATATTATGATCACTGCAATATTCTTGAATTAATCTACCCTTAGAATGTGATCCATTATCACTTTGTATCTGTATGGGTGTTCCATAATACAGTGTTAACAAATCTAATGCTTTCATGGTATTCTGTTGTGGTGCCCTTCCATAAGGTACGGCTAACAAATAACCTGAAAAGGTATCTACTATGGTACATGCATATTGACATCCTTTATTTTTTTTGGTAAGGGACCAATATAATCTATCTGCCAAACCTGTCCTGGTAGCTTACCTCGTGCTAAATGTCCCCTTAGAACTTGTGGGATAGGCCTAGCAATATTATGCTGGCATATTGGACATTGTACAATAACAGTTTTTACTATGTCTGTTTTCAATGACATTCCTCATCGATATATAGCTTTTTCCCCAAGTGCCCACATTTTTGATGAGCCCATTTGGCTATTCCGATTTGATTGTCATAAGTATCAACCGCCGTTGTAGTGGCTATCTTGCTTTCTCCATCTGCTTTTGTGTTAAATAATTGTGTTCTAAAGTATCAGTAACACAATGCACATCTACATGATAAACAGTCATTTGTATATGGGATTCGTATATTTTTTGCCAAATCTGCTCCCATATCTCTTTCCCCCATACTTCTTTAGTATGAATTTTCCACTGATTTTTCTGCCACGTTGGCATCCACGTGGCTAAGCCATTCGCCACAGACCAAGAATCTGGGAATACATGACAGTGAGAAGTGTCCGTTTGTAGTGAATTGTATATAATTCTGCATGTTGACTACTCTTCCCTTCTCCTGTTTGACTAAGTATTCTCCCCGATGAGGGATTATATGCTACTGATTTCCAGTGTTGCTTGCCACCAACAAATTTTGCTGAGCCATGTGTAAACCAAGCATTCCCTTTTTCTTGATTTGTCAAATCTGCATAAGATTTTCCCCATTTAACTGGGGATTCCTCTATCATATCTAAAACAGCAGGTTCATTTACATTTTCAAAAGGGATCTCAGCAATTTTCTCATGTAAAGTGGCAATACCTCCAATCCCAGCCTTAGCTCGGTTTTGTGTATACCACATCCACTTAATCACACTTGCCTCCTGGGCATGACCAATTTTATGTGTTTTTGGCGAACTCATTACCCATTGCATAATGGGTATCCCTGGGCACAGAATCACCTCATGCCTTACTGTCAATTGTTCTGTTTCTGATAAAGCCAAATAGCACCCGAACAACTGTTTCTCCAAAGATGTATATCTACTTCCTGCTTCAGGTAGATTCTCGTGCTGCAGTCCTTACACTTGCGGTAGTCCCAGTGTCCGCCGTCCTCGGCCGGTCCTCGGTAAGGCTGGAATATGGTCAAGTAAGGCTGGCTGTGACCGACATCAGGACGCCAGGGCGTCAGGCATGCAATCGCTGACGGCGTCATATCCTCTTTCTTTTTGCGACCGATGATGCAGCAAAAGGCGTGCTGCCGCTGCACCGTTCGGCGTTCTGAAATTTTAGAATTCAACCACAAGAGCCGGAGTCAAGCTGGCTAAGTACCATTTGATTTCTTTTTAGTTTTCTTGCCTCAGTGGAAAACGGAAATAGAAAAAGTGAATAACTGTATTTGATACCAAGAGCAGAGACTATCATACTTTGTGTATTCCTTGTTGTTTAGGGCCTGACGCCTGGAGTTGGTGCGTTGTTTTTGTGCTAGATTCGTGCTATAGATTCAAAAGAAACTAGAATTAGAGCCAGGTTAGTCTTGCCGGAGGCGGTTATAAAATGCCGCTGATGCTCCGGCTCCGGCCCGCTTCTTGACGGCAAGGACAAAGCGCCTAGCCTAGGCTAGAAAACCCGTCCATTACAGGGCGGTTCTTTAGAGGTGTGGGGTGGAGGTGTGGTTTCGCGGGTTTTTCTCCTCTGAGTCCTGAGGAGAGACTTATGCAGGATGTGGCCTCCTCAGGAGCAGGCAGGAGGGGAAGGGGGGCTTCTCAGGTGGCTGTACTCCCTCCCTTTGGGGTGGTGGTTAGGCCCTCTCCTTTTGTTTCAAGGCTTCTCCCAGCTGAAGACTTGCAGTATTCTGATTCTGATGTGGATCTGATGATGATGTCTGCTTCTCTTCTCCTTCTGCTTCTTTTTTTTTTTTTTTCTTCATTCCATGAGGGAGCATTTTTAAGTGGGAAGGTCAGGACTTCTCTCTCAGGAGGAGGAGGAGAAGGAATTTTTGTTTTACGTTTCTACTCGGCCTTTTGGCTATACCTCTCCTGTTCTGACAAGTGGAAGATGTGTTTGCAGAGGCTTCTCTTAATCCTGATTCTTTGCCTCTGCGAGGCCAGGGATAGATGGGGAAAGAAAGTTGTTTCTTCCACTCTAGCTATGCTTAGGCTCTTGCCAGTTTTACATGAAAGCTAACCAAAACCATTCCTTCACAATTGAAGTTTAAGTAGATGCTCTGTGGAAGGTATTGAGTGTAAAGAGTTACAAGATTAGTACATGTTTCTGAACAGGTGGGTAAGCATTCTTTGCAATGTGGTTTTGATGCTGTACAGAGATGCTCCTTTACAATGTTGTTTGTTTGTTGGTTCCTCCTGTTGAGTCTTAAAGAAAATGGAAGAAAAGGGAATACAAGGCTCTACTGTTAAAGATTTTTTGCAAGGTTCAGCCTCCGAGTTTAGTAGAAATTGGCCTACCAAGGGGGTGGACGTATCCTCTTATGATTCCCAGTCTAGGGGTAGATCTAGATGTGGTAGGGGGCCTAGAACAGGGTGAGGGCAGGGGGCAGGGGCAGTTTCGGGTCCTTCAGACCAAATGACCTTCCTTTTTTCCTGCCCGAGCCTTCTCGTCTGGCAGCACCTTTCAGGAGGAAGGTTGGGCACTTTCAAGTTGAAAATTTGTTTAATTACCCAAGTAGAGATATATTTGGATATCGCCCACACGGTTACAGGTTTTATTTCCATACCTTGCCTCCTTTCAAAGGCATGCCAGACGTTCCCTCTCAGCAAGAATGAAGAGCTCACAAACAAATTTCTTACTTCAAATAGGGGCCAACTAACTTTTATCCTTATGTGTTTCTTTGTGTGGCTTTAAACCAAACTATTCATTTGCCTACTTTTTTATGCAAATCCCCCAAAAAAGCGCAAGATTTTGCACACTTTAGATGTACAACAGCAGTTTGATATTATTTGGACAGAACTAAAGGGTTTAGCAGTAGGGCAAGCCTGTGTCAAAACATCCTAAACAAACTATTTCTAAGTGGATTGGGTTTTGCATTGCTCTGTTCATCCCCATCATGGCAAGGAGATTCCAGCTGGGATTAGGCTGTCCACTAGGGGACAGCTTTGACAGGGGGTGGCAAAGGGGATCATTGATGAAAGATATTTTAGAGAGGCAGCTACTTGTTCTCTAGGCATTATCACCTTCCCCTTTCTCCTCTTTCTCTATTCTAAGGGCTGGGCTGGTTTTACCCTATAGCATTGCAGGGCATTTGGCTCCTCTATAGTTTTGCCATCCTGCCTTACCTCTGCTCATAAGCAGTTCCAAGTGTAAGGACTGCAGCAATGTGAGATGAAGAACATAGTACAGTTTTTTCTTAGTCCAGAATCCTAGCGGAACTGTTTTTCCATCCTGTTTTTGCCATAAACTCCAGTTAACATACATATCTTTCAGTGATGCATTCAGTTCTACCTTTCCTATTCGAAGGTGCCAAAGATCCAATGCTTGTTTTATTATTTCCTTGGCCTTTTAAAATGCCATTTGTTCCTTTCTCCCCATTCAAAATTATATTTTTTCCTTGTAACCTGGTAAATGGGTGCTAATACCTGTTCAAGATGGGGAATATGATGTCTCCAGAATCCAAATAATCCTACAAACTGCTGTGCGTCCTTCTTATTTCTGGCTTTTGGAAATTCTAAGATTTTTTGCCTGGCCTTGGGTAATATTTACGTATGCCCTTTATGCCATTGGATTCCCAAGAATTTCACGATTTCACTAGGTCCTTCTATTTTGTTGAGGTTGATTTCCGAACCTTATCTTTCATGTGTTCAATTATTTTAGTTAAACAATCACTCACTGTGTGTTCATCTGATCCTTGTATCAGAATGTCATCAATGTAATGTGTCAAACTAATATCTGTAGGCAAATGTATTTCATCTAGACATTCTGCTACTGTTCTATGACAAATTGTAGGGCTGTACAGATACCCTTGTGGTAGACGTGTAGAAGTATACTGCCTACCTTGCCATGTAAAGGCAAACTGATCCTGGTTTTCTACTGCAATAGGAATGGTAAAGAAAGCATTTGCTAAATCAATTACGACATACCATTCCCCTTCTGTCTTTTGAATTTTCTCTATTAATGTAACCGTATCTGGTACAGCTGCAGTAAGAGAGGCAGTCTGACAGTTTAACTCTCTATAATCTACTGTCATTCTCCATGAGCCATTGGGTTTCTTTACTGGCCAAATTGGATTATTAAAAGCAGTACTAGTAGTTCATAATACCCCTGCTTCTAATAAATCCTTAATTGTATTTCCTATTTCTTCCTGTCCCCCCCCCCCCCATATACGGTATTGTTTCATATATACCTTTTGTTTCACTGGGGGTAAAATTACAGGTGGCATTTTTACCTTTCACACTGTTACAGCTGAAGTATTCAGAGAACGTGCTTGTAAACCAAATTGGTATGATCCATCCGATAGATGTAAATTCATACCGTTCAGTACATCTATTCCAATAATGTACTCAGGTATCGGTACAATTAGTACAGTGTATGTCCCTACTGGTAATTGTCCAGTCTTCATAGTCAATTTTGTTTGGACTGCCTCAGTCTGTTTTCCACCCAGACCAGTTACTATCACTCGCGGTCCCTTGAAATGTCTAGGATTCCCATAAATTAAAGTGGCCTCTGGTATCTATCAAAGCTCGAACCCTTTGCATGTTTCTATTTTTCCGTAGCATCTCTAAATTCACATATGGTCTATGGTCCAACTTCCAGGTAGATACCAAAGCTTGACCAGTTTCCTATGCATTTTTCTTTTCTGCAATGCCTGCAAACAGATCAGCATACTGCTGCCGTATCATATTGTATACCCCGCCATGCAGTTCCGAACCCTTTTCAGCTTGTTGTGCTATCTTACGTTCAGAGTTACTTACTACCTCCGTCTCTACCTTTGCTTGTACCTTTTGCATTCTTTTTTTCAAACCCCCTGTCCTTATACATTTGCTATAAAATTCATGTATGTGATCCATCTATATCTTCCTTTTTTACCCCATCTTTAAGTAAAGCTAAAAGCATCTCCTTCCTAGTTACTCTGCTTGATTTCCCTTCATTATTTTGTGTATTATTTGTCCCTGAGCTTGCTCGGGGTCCCCAGTCACCCAGATCAGCTAATTGTCTAATCGCTTCTGCCACTGTAGACAGGGGATTCCCTGTCTGGTTTATCAATAGCATCATAATGACTTGCTTATAATCAGGCAGGTCTGTGCGTATGATATAATTACGCATGTTCGTTGTCATAGCTTCATATATCACAATATCAGCCTGTCCTAAAAATTGCCATTTTCATTCCTTCTTTTATTCTCTGTACAACATCTGTTAAAGCATACCAAGGTTTATCATTGGCAGGCCAGTCAGATGCTGTTGGGTATTTTTTGCTACACCCCTTCACCACCAACTGTAAAATTGTAATATTCTCTTCACCAGAAAAAATTCTGAAGTCATCTTGTGTAGTGGGATCAGGACAGAGAGTAGAGAATTTCTTTGCATCATCCCGATCCACCATTACGGTTCCTGCCCCTACATCATGCTGCATTCGTACCACCCATGTCAATAATGATTCACCAGGGAGCTGTTTAAACTTTGCTGTGATATCTGCAATTTCCTGAGTAGTGTAATCTTCGTGCATCTTATCCAGGACTATCGGTCCCCTCTGCACTAATATTACATTACCTTGGTCACTCATTGCATTACCGGCCACATCGCCTTGTGGTAATGGGACAGTCTCTATCATTTTCTGCCTATTAGATGGTTTTACATCTTTTACCATTGTTTCATCTTGTAATGAACTACCAGCTGAGTCACTGTCCTCTTCATCCGGGGAATACCAAATGTCCCCATCCCATTTGTCTGGATCCCAGCTTACCCCAGCCACCACTACTTGCCAGCGGATTTTCTTCTCGTTTATTTTTCCTTTTCGCCTCTTATATTTATAACGGGCTACCCAAACTGCAGCTCTTTCAGCTATGTTCTGGTAGGCATCCGTTTTATCCATTAACAACTTATTTTGGCATTGTAACATAACTATTTTAGTTTGCAATTCATCTTTGTGTTTTTGCAGGTTTTCTGCTTTCAATTTCGTCATATGAAACCGATCATGCATTTTTCTGTATGCAGACAGCAGGATTCAGCCACGTCTGCATACGGCACTTAATTCCTTTCCTTTACATATTTCTACAGTTTTAAAACATTTTCTAACATCATCTGGTTCACCAGAGGCTAATAATGCATCCCAATGTTCACATAACCCTGTATTTTCAGACCATTCTGAAGCTAATTTGCTATATACATGAACATCATCCCAACTTGGGATACGTTTTTCCATATCACTATTCTTTTCCAGTGGTAGCCTCTTTTTGAACATTTTGGAACCCTGTCGATTACGCCAAATGTTTTATTTTATTTTATATCATTTATAATTTATATCAAATTTTTAAACTAGCATTCATTACTGTAGTTTGCTTGTAACTTTAATTTTAGATAATTATGGTTGCTTAGTTACTAATTAGTTAATTTATATTAAAGGGTTTTCAAGTGATTAAATGTTATAGGAAGTAGTAAAAGGAGGGAATTTGGTTTTTATTGTATTTCTGATGAAGTCCTGTATGTAGGTGGACGAAAACGCGTTTGTTTTCTTTGAAACATTAAAACAAGATTAAATTTTGTTGCCTTATTCACTTCGTGGAGCTGTGGTTACTGGATTCCTGTGTGCTTTGGTGTTTTCTGGTTATTGTGACTTTCAAGGCACTATTTCCTCCTTGTTTTTGAGGTTTGAGGTTTGAGTTTTACTTTATGGAGGATTTGGAGACCAGTATCAGCTCTTCAGTCAGAAGAGCAAGTGACCTAGAGTGTGAGCGAGAGGCTTGCACGAGTGGAAGGGCAACTTACACAGTTGGTGGCTATTCTGAGTCAGCACCCAACTAGTTTGGCTGGCGTTTCATTTTATGACAATAATGGAGCAGATTATTTGCCTGGCAACCAGGAGGCATTATCTAAACAACTAGGACGTCCAACGTCACTTCCAGAATTGTTACCGGACACACAGTTGCCTCGGGGGTGGAGGGGAGAGAATTCGGAAGAGAGGAGAGGAGAATTCAGCATGTATTTTTAAGTCAAGGAGATCGAGGAGAAATGCATTTGTTATCTGGATCTATGAACTGTAATTTAAGTGGAAGGAAGGAAACCAGAATCGAAGAACAGCAAGGTAACTGTTCCAGTTTAGCTACTAGCGGTGTTAACAACACCGGAAATGTTACTGAGACTGTGCAATGGGGGGAATTTGTGCCGTTTCTCAGTGGCTTAAAAGTAACTGTAATTTTGCTAACAGTTACTTAGACATGACTAGGACATTGAATAATCCGAATGTGAACAGTTACAACACAAATGTTAATTTATTATATGATTTGATGTTAAGATATAAAATTTTGCATATGGACAACTGTTACTTAAAGGAATGCATTGGGAGGGAAATTGTGCCAAAGGGATTACGTATTTTTAAATATCCCAACAATGTGAGGGAGGGTAGTGAATTTTATAAAGAGTTGCTCAAAATTTTTAACAATAGCGGATTAGATATTATGAGAGCTATTATTAATAACAATAAAAAAGAAATGGATACATTGTATAAAAATACAGACAAAATTAATCATGCCATAGTAACAGACCTCTTGTTTACAGTGGAGGCGGAAAAAACAAAATATTTTAAAGTGATGGACAAAATTGAAGAAAAATGTAAGCATATTTATGATAGAAAATGTAAAACATTGGACAGGGACCTAGTGGAATATAGGGAACAACGCTCTTACCCTAAACCCAAGACCAACACCAGGAGACAATACTGGAATAATACTAATGTAGGGGGGGGGACCCTGGGAGAGAGCTGGTAACATGGAATGGAATACTGAAGCTGATTATACTAATTTTCAAGGTGCAGTAGGTCAGGGGGGTGTGTTCTAGATGACCCTTTAGAATTCCCCCCATTGAGGAGGTCGGAGAGAATCAAACAATAGACACCAGTGAATTATCACTACCCCGGGGGGGTGACAGAAAGGGAGGAGGTACTAAGTTTAAATGTTCAGAATTGTAGCATGGCACAGGATATGCTTTGAGATGGATATATTGTAGTGGAAGGTTACAGACATATGTATCAGAATTTCAGCATATTCAGTTATAGTTATTTAGATGTGGACCATGTGTACTTTAGTTTGTTTAGTAAAGGACTTAAATTTGTACCAAGTACTGTGAGTAACATTTCCAATGTCTTAATAGACTTGAAATTATTTTTGAGGAAAAAGAATTTCAAACTTATTATACAAAATAACTGACCTAATGTCCATTTAATTAAGAAAAAGAGCACGTACAATCCACCCCTCCACCCCCAGCTCAAGAATTTTGAGACCCAGGTTGAAATGGAGCTCAGAGTCTAAGCAATTCAAGTAGGCATTGCAACCTGAGCAAAGAGGAAAATGACTTGTTGAATTCTTTGAGGAAGAATGAGAATGTCAGGGTTATGAAGCCTGACAAGGAGGGAGGGGGTGGTTATTATGGACAGTATTACGTACTCAGCTAAAATGTTGGACATATTAAATAACACGGATAGATATACTAGAGTGTTTTCTCAGTGCACTAATCCACGGTTAAAACCGTTTTGCTTGGAAGAGGCACTACCCGAGATGTGCAAATTTTATTCGTAAAGCAATAGTAGATTTTCCTAAAATGTTATCACTTTCATTTTTATGTTATTTTTATTGATAACCAAGATAGTTCAGCTGAGCAACAGCCCATTTTTGACTAAGGCCCAGAAGGGAAAACCCCAGAGTACATTATATGCAGTAAATAATTTAGCATATTTTATGTAGTTATTTATCCTTTGTTGATCAGGTTAGTCCCACTAGGCTAGTAGCCTCTTTTCAAGGGGGAAACAATAGAAGATGTGATTTACCAAATATAGTAATACTCTTAACGTATATTAGTAGGAAAGTTGTCTAATACAGAGAAATGCATGGAAGTATAATATAGCGAACATCACATTAATGTCTTGTTCATAGTAAAAACAGTTGAGATTAGACAATTATATGACATATTTTATTGGTGGAGGTTAGCATTGTGCAATAGATTAAATGTTAATATAAGGAAAGAGTTAGGGGTGTATGAGAGTGACTTATGATACCTCATTACCAAGCTATTTCTTGTTCCCAACGAATGATGTGGTAGGTTCTGGGATTCATTTGGTACCGATGTATACTAACTCTGTCTCGCTTGGCCATCGTTGTCATGCATGTTCATCATCCCTTCTGCTTATATTTTGTTGCATGTGCAACAGTGTTTGAATAATATACCACTGTAGTTTGCCAAATATTAGTTAGGTCCCTGTATAACTATGTACTTTTGGTAGCAGACCAAAGAACACCTGAATCATCAAAATATTGGCTTCAGTTTCATTGTACATAATATAAAAAGTTTAAGGCTTTCATTTGAAGCCTTTTTTAATTATGTAGCTATCAAGTTTTGTATGCGAGTGTATGAGTTTACTTCCTTTATTCTTCCTCCCTGTATTTTAAGAACTTTACTATAGCCTTATTTTTTTCTAACTATGTTCCTTTCTCTACTTCATCTTATTTTAACAACTTGTGTTAAACCTACCATGACTTTAGTGCACCTGCTTCATCTTTTTGGACATCCATTCCATCTCTAGTTATCCATTGCTGCGTTCCAAGTGGTATTTTATTATATTTTCTTGTTTTTCAAGTTCACTATTTTATATAAATAACAATTTTATACGTGCTTATTGTAACATGGCAAATATGCATGCATGAGCTAACTGTGGAGGTGCTGTAAGGAAAACAAATTTATAACTAGAGAGCTTTTTATGCGTGCAGCTGCAAGATCTATTCAGTTAACTAAGAAAATAAATACTTCCAGTGCTGATAGTCATAATCCCAAATTTATTTCCATCCAAAATAATGAATGCAGAAAAAATGAAAACATAACTGCAGCTTTAGGCATATCAATTTACAGTTTATTACTGATGTAAAATTGGAAAGAGTGCAAAAGCTATGCATGAAAAACTACTGTTATGTTTGTCTTAAGTAAAAATTGTCACTTAATCAGCTTGTATACCTTGTTAATAGATTAATTAAAAATAATTTTGTAATTTATCTCATTCTAAGATACATAAATCCAGTGTTACTAATTTCTTTCTACAGGTATTACTACCGGTCCAAAAAACCATTGCTGCGGCCTTACCACTGTCGCATCTGTGGTTCTCGTTTTCTCACCAATGATGACCTGCGATTCCATGTGAATTCCCATGATGGCAGTGACCCCCAACTCTTCAAATGTCTCCAGTGTAGCTACCGATGTCGACGCTGGTCATCACTAAAGGTACAGTAATAGGTCAGGTTCCATTTATAGAGTAAATTCATCCGCAGTTTTATGGAGTCCTTGAATATGCCGATAACTGTTGATCAGTGTAAACACTGTTTCTTTGAAGGTCTGTAGTTACTGAAACTTTTAAGTACTTCCTCATTCCTCAGGTAGTCATTTTTTGTGAGTGCTATCTCCTTAGGTAAGTCTTAGGGTGAGAAGTGGACAAACTGATGCTGTTTGCATCCCACTATGTCTGATCAAAATGCACTTTGCTTCAGAGTATACATGCTGTTCCTAGAATGTTTGTGAGAAGAAATTTTAAATAACCTTTGCAACACAGGAGGAAAAGTATAGTATGTTACTAAACATAAGCATAACCACACATTATCCATACACATTATGTATAAATGCAAGTACAACCCTAGTTATAAAATAGTTTGCACATTTTCCTCTTGTATCCCTAACCCTTTCCTTCAACCCTGTCTGTCTAGATTACTAAATGATTGACTTTTTTCTGTCATATCTTCTCCATACATGAAAAGTAGACAGAGGTTGCTTGTTTAAAGTTTTACCTTGTTGTTCACCTTCTTGACATATCAAGTGGAATTACTTGCTCTCCTCATCTACTCTCGCCAGAGCCACAGTTAATTTTGTCACACTGCTGCTATTTGCACTGTTTCACTGCACCAGTAGTACTGACTGGATCTTGTCTATAACTTGAATTTGAGTTAATGTACTTTTTTCATCACAAGTTTTAAATATTTTTCCCTGCACTACTTATCTATTAACAATTGGCATCCCTTACTGATGTTTATATTTTTTCCTTCATCTGGTCACAGTGATGAAACAATTGCCAATAAATGTTTCCCTGCCAGAAATGCCGAACGTGATGCATCGAATGTTAATCAAATTGTGAACATAAAATATCAGTATCAGATTCAAGTTCAGGTCTTTATAAACACACATTTATAGCTTTACTGGTTCTTGGTTTGCATGAAGATTTCTAAACAAGTTTGTATTTCTGTGGGATACTAGATTCTTGAAGCCTTGAATTCAGCATACAAACATATTATTACAAGAAACATTCATCAGAAGTGTCAATTATCAATAAAAAAGAAAATGAATCCCTCACAGCAATGAAAAGCTGTGATAACCTGAAATTTATCATTCCTCCAAATGTTGCCCTCTATTTCAGTACTGTAAAGGATGAGCTATTTCAGCAGTATTGCACAGTGGTTCACTGATGAATGTAAATATTTAAAATGATCTCACTGGAGGAGATAAAAACATGTGCAATTAAAGCAATTTTAACCTGTAAGATCTACTTTGGAAGTTTAATTGCACTAAGGCCCTAATCTTGCATGTGATTGTGTAGTTGTCATTACCACCACATCATTTATTCATTACTCATTCTACATAACTTTTCAGATGATCTCTTACAGCTTGCCTTTTTGCTCTTCCACATGCATCAACTTCACCTCCCTTCAGCACCCTATCAAGATCAAAGATATGCACCTTGCGAAGCACCTATAAGTGTTCTTTTCCAGTATCACTTTATGGTAAATAAAGCACTCCAACACTGCTGGTACTGTGTCAGTATTACCTTTCACATTCTGTTCTTCCCTCTCTTTATCTCTCTCCATTTTTTTTAATATTCCTATCTTTTATCATAACCGGTATCATATTGTAATGCCATTTATTCTTCTGTACTTTCAGTTCCTATTCTAGAGGAATCACTTTTCACCAGTATTATTAAGGTATCCCTTGTCCTCTAGATTTCTTTGTATGAACTTAATCGTTTAACTGACCACCAATATATTTAGCAAGATTTCACAGCTATAAGTGCATCATATTAATACCATCAACTTTACTTAACTAAACAATTATGTAAAAATGTCAGCATGTCTCACCCCCCCCCCCCCCATACACATGGAATACCTGCTCTGAAGACTCAGTTTTATTCGGGTCTATATCAGAATATCGAAGTTTCAAAACTTCGAATCTGATATCGTCGACACCAAATGATTGAAGTTTTAAACTTCAAATCTTTTAACGGAGATCTCCGTACAGCACTGAAAGGGAAGATTTTCCTTTTCTGCACTGTAGTGCAATCATGGAGTTGGTATATTTAAGTAGCGGGGGGGTGCAAGGGGGCTTGCCCCCCCTGCCTAGAGCATTTAAATGGTTTGTTTTTGTAGGTTGTTGTGTTTTATTACATTTTCAACGTTTCAAAACTTCGATTATATGGTGTCGACCTTGTCAGATTCGAAGTTTTGAAACTTCGATCATGTAATATAGTCCTGTTTTATTCAACATCACTAAGGTACATACTTACTAGAAGCTATTTCTAGTATAAAGATTAATTGTTCAGATTGCACCATTTCCAAAGTAGTTGTCGAAATAATCTTTTTTTTTTTTTTTTTTTTTTTATTTCGTAATCCATATCACTCTAAAAAAATTATTGCAAGCCTAACCCTGTTTGAACATGATGGATGCATTAAAAAATGTGAGGGGATTAGTAAATTAAGAATGACTGCAAAATCTGGGATCTACAAATAAGCAGAATGAAGGGTAAAATATGACACAAGTGGTTGAGCTATAATATAGAAATAAAGTAGGGGAATAAAAAAAAAACAGGTTTAATTAAACATTTACTAGGTCTGCAGGGCATTTGCATATAAACAGGATATGATGTTAGGGACTCGCAAATTGCAATTCTTCAGAAAGTACTCCTAAAGAGTAAGGAGCATAAAGAATTAATAAGAAATAGTAGAATGGAAGGCCTTTTGCAGGGGTAGAGGTTGAGAAGAAAAGGGCAACTAATGTTAGTCCAAAAAGATACTAATGAAAGTTGAAGAACAGCAGTCAGGCAAACTGAGAAGGCAAGTGATGATCAAAGGAAATTGGAGTGGGCATAAAGCTGAGTTTAATGACAACATATTTCCCCTCTCCCACCCCAAGATTCAGGATTGTAAATGTAAAACAGAAGTTAGGTGAGATTTTAGGTTTTAAGAGAGGTTTTATTGGTTGCGTGAGACTGATATACAGTATTTTGCACAAGGGGTGATATGGGGGCAAGGTTCCCATTGAAGGTAGATATTTCGAAAAAATATATGGAGGCATTTGGGTTGTTAGATGTAATGAGTTAATGCCAGACTAGGCCAGAATATACCTTTTTCACAGGGAAACTTGAGCAAGACCTGATGGATGCTATATATATGGCAAGAACAATCCGGAAAGCCAGCTTTTGAGATTTTTGGAGGCATTAGAAAAGACTGAAAATGATGCATGATCAAAAAAAGACAGTGTTGGGGTGGTGAGGAATTTGTCTGGGATGAGCAATTAAGAGCAGTAAAAGAAATGATGGCAGATTATTTCCAGGAAGTTAATGGTCATGGAGCTCAATGACCCCAGTAGAAAAATGATGATAGGCTGATTGTTGAAGTTAGAGATTAGCAGGCTGAACAACTACAAATACACAAGGGTAATGGCAAATTACTATAAAGAACTTTGTAAAGGGAAAGGATTCAATGAGATACAGTTTTCTAAAAACTTACCTGAGACAACTACTTTTACCTATATTGAGTGATATATCAATAATATGATTCTTTTGGCATATATATATATATATATATATATATATATATATATATATATATATATATATATATATATATATATATATATATATATATATATTAGCTTTTATCTCCTCCTCCTGTATAAAGTTCAAAATTTGGGAAAACCATCAGAGTCAGACAGGATACCAATAGAGATACGAAAAAGACAAGAAAATACATTAATTAGAATTTGGTAAAATATGTTTGATGATATTCTAAAAGGGAGAATCATTCTGCCAACATGGAAAGAAGTGATATTGGTTATAACTTCAAAAGAAGACAGATGTGATGGACAAAAGGTCCAGTAGACCCATCTCTGTACTTAACCATGTTTATAATTTATTTTTTCAACAGTAATAGCAGAGACTGCAAGTTATTTTGCCAAAGGTAACTGAGCTTAACCAGTTTGTAGACAGATATTTGATAATATTAATAAAACTTTATTGATACAAGGAGATGCAGTTACCTTTCAACAGCCATGCTTATTGATCAGCTTGGATGCAGAGAAAGACTTTGGCAGGCTCATCTTTATCAGCCAGAAGAATATATATGGAAAGTGTTAACAAAGGAAGTAAAGGCCTTCTTTTGGGAGAACAAATGGGAGAGAATTTAATGGGATAAATTAATTCTAAACAAGAAACAGATGCACGTGAAACCATCGCACGGCCAAGCAGTCAAAATAGGCAATCAAAGAAAGCCAGCGAGCTTCAGCAGAATTCCAATCAAAAAGATTTTATTGTGTGAACATGTAGGAATGAAAAATCACCCTACACACATCAAACCGGTTTCGGCTCCCAGGAGCCTTCTTCAGTGACATACAAAAAATACAAATGAAAATCAAGGTATCAAAATGCAGTCATATAAATACCAATGGGCTGTCCATATTAACCAATCACAGCACCACATAAATAATCATTATTACAATTGATCATTGAGGCCAGGTGGAAACAAAGCCCCAAGTTTTATAATCCATTTCCTTTCCTTGGAGCTTAATAATTCAAGCCAGTGCTGTTTATTCAAACATCTACCCTTGATACAATCAATTGTAACAAATTTGAAAGATGCTGAGGCATGTTTTAGGCAATGTTTATATAGTGCATTATTAATGCGTTTATTTTTGATGTCACTCAAATGCTCACAAATTCTAAGCCGGAAAGGCCTGGAGGTCTTCCCGACATAGAAAGCAGAGCAATTGCAGGTCACCAAATAGATGACCCACTCAGTGTTACAGTTGCCCCAAAAATTAATGTCAAACACAACAGACGTGTTTTTGCTACTAAATTCCTTAGTGCGTAAAACACGAACACAAAAAGAACAATGTCCACAAGGCATGCATCCAACAATAGGTTTGCCCATGAGCGACAACTGGATAGAAGTGGAGAAATCAGAACCAACTCTTTTGTAATGACTAAATTTGGAACCCATAGTCTGTCCCCTTTTAAATGAAAAGGGACATCTATCAGGAAGCAAAAGATTGAGTTTGTGATCAGCTTTAAGAACATTCCAATGTCTGTGTATGATATTTTTAAAACCCTGTATATTGCGTCCATATGTGGTCACCAAATGCAGGGGTTGTGGCCTTATATTGTTTTCCTTATCTCTATATGATAATAAATCATCCCTGTTGATATTAGACACAGATCTTTTGGCTAAATAAACTGTACCTGGGCGATACCCCCTCCTAATAAATCTATGTGTCAAATCCTCCTGGGCATCAGAAAAGGATTGCTGGCTAGAACAGATTCTCCTGGCTCTAAGAAATTGTGATTTGGGTATATTCTGGATGACATGTTGTGGGTGGAAGCTGGTGGCATGTAACAATGAATTAAATTCTGGGAATTTCCTGAACATCCTGGTTGATAAGGTATTATCCTCATTTCTATTGATTTCTACATCAAGAAATACTATCCTATTCCTATGATGAGTCAACTTGAATTCTATCCCCATATATTATCATTAAGATATCCAAGGAACTCCATAAGATAACCTTCATCAGCCTTCCACACCAACCAACAGTCATCCAGATAACGACGCCAAATGTCCATCTCACACATGTAAATGTTATGGCTGTGGTCATAGATGACAATTTCTTCAACATATGCCATAAAAAGATCTGCATATATGGGTGCAAAAGATGCACCCATAGCAGTACCTTTAGTTTGTCAATAACAATGATTCTGAAAATAGAAAACGTTACTGGATAAAACATATTCTGTAAGGCATATGAGAAATGTGTTAAATCCAGGTTGATATAACCCTGACCTAGCCAGCCAATAATCCAACGCTTGTAAGCCTGCCCAGTGTGGAATATTCGTGTAGAGGGAAGTAATGTCCAAGGTGCATAAAAGCCAATGTGGTTCCAGTTGAGAGTTATTGATGATATCCAGGAATTGGGTGGTATCTTGAATTCTAGCTCTAATGGAACCCAATAAAGGTTTTAAATATTTGGTTAAATATTCGGACAATGGTTCAGTAAGTGACCCATGTCCTGAGACTATGGGTCGACCTGGTGGATTTGTAGGATGTTTATGGATCTTCGGTAGCATATATATATATACTGTTTACTAGGTGAATCAACTGTCAGTTGCTCTTTGGTATATTGGGTAATAATACCCTCCTCAACTGCCTCAGTTAAGAATTCACAAATTTTCTGTTGAAAATGTGATGAAGGATCCAAAGACATCTGCCTATAATATTGCATATCACCCAATTGTCTCATAACTTCACTATCATAGGTAACCTTATCCAGTACTACCACCGCTCCACCTTTATCAGCCTGGATGATAACAAGATCTTTATTATTGATAAGCTCATTTAAACTAGACATTTCATCAACAGACAAATTATTATAAAGAATTGGAAAATCTTTAAGATGACAATGTATGTCCTGCAGAACATTTTTTTGAAATACCCCCACTAGATGTGACATAGGTGGATTAAATGTTGACTTTTTGAACCTGAAATCATGACATGTATCACCCAGAACATCACAATTACTGTTATCAAAAAACAAATTCAAGTTCAATATTCAACAAAAGTTAATAACATCCTGAGCCAAGGATTGTTCAGAAACAAAAAACCCTGGAACAAAATTAAGCCCTTTATTCAATATATTGAGTTGTGCATCGGTCAATTCAACCGATGAGATATTATGAACATTTGAATGGGAACTTACTATTGTGTCATGATCTTCAGAAGTGTCTCCAGACTTGGTTTGGATATATCGTTTCTTATGTTTCCGCCCCCCTCGTCTGTATTTAAATTGGGAGGGTGTGGAAAATTGTCCCTTTTTGCTTTAGGTGACCCTTCTCTAGAGTGTATATCAGATTCACCTTCAGTA
Source organism: Protopterus annectens (assembly GCF_019279795.1). NCBI lineage: Eukaryota > Metazoa > Chordata > Ceratodontiformes > Protopteridae > Protopterus > Protopterus annectens. Next base: position 1,189,253,863 of record NC_056746.1, on the reverse strand, counting down.
TTGGAGGAAGTATCCTCACCTGAAGTACTTATTGAGAAACCAGTATTTTTCTTAAGAATCGATTTCTGTCTTTTTCTTTTAGGTGTAGATGACCTGTTGTCATATTTGTTCCCCTCTCTAGGTAATTTGAAGGTAACATTCTTTGATGTATCAAAGGGTTTACCCCTCTCATAGTCCCCCACATCCCTAAGAAATTTCTTAATTTTCCTGTCTTTTAGTGTACTTTCCAACTTGGACAAATCTGTGGTAAGTTTTTTAATATGTGTCAAAAATGAATCACAAACTTCAAATTTCTTTGCCTCCAAACAGATGGTTTCCAAATCTTTGACCCCCTGTTGCACCTTGCGCTCATAAAAACTGGCCAAGGCATCCACAAATTTCGAGGAAGCCAACTGCTGAATATGACCCCAATCCTCAGTAAGCTGGTCATCAATCTGAGAAACCAAAGGTTGTACCCTAACCCTAAGGCCCCGAGGGGTAATATGTTTTTGCTGGTATGCTTTAAATAGACGTAAGTGCCATACATTGTTCCTAACCATTTTCATATTGTTGCCCATTTTGTTGAAAAACATATCACATTGTGCATCCAAATCAGATTCCAAAATATTGGTAGTACTTAACAAGCCTTGTTTATCTATGCCAAAAACCGTTAAGTCATCCATATCAGCCGATAGACCTTGTATAATAGGTGAAAGGGCCATCTTTCTTATCCCAAAGTTTTAACAAAAATAAAAATAAATATCACCAAATATGAAGTGTCCTGTGGAGAATGAGCCGATATTTAACGTCTCTATCACAAAGGCCCAAAAGACTAAAAGGAATGTCTAAACAATTATAAAACAAAAACTTTTGGTTGTCCAAAAGAAGACCATTATACACCAGATAATAACATATCAAATGTTACTGTGTATAAGTCTTCTGGATCAATACACCACTGAATAACCCAATACAATATAGCAGCCAAACCGATCAAAACACCTACTTTCAAGTCGTCTTGCTGCGTATTGGAGTAGACATATCCCAATAGAACAGAAATAATCCAAAGGCCAATTGTGAACAGTGCCAGACCATAAAAAATTGGACCAACACCCTAGCATTACAAAATAATAACAAGATTCAACAATTTGTGTATTGCATCAATCAGCAAAATCTCCACAGATAAACACCCCTAAATATGTGATGACAAACAATTTTTGGCACCAAAACAATAATGGCTCAACAATATTACTATGTATGTGTCTAAAATGGGAAACATTATGCCTATATCAGAGAACTAGAACAAGTCCCCCAAAACATGTTGGGTATATATCTCTCATATAACCCATATGGACATCAGTACACTATTGAATAATGTCATAAAAGACTGAACCCAAAAACAATTATTCATCCCCAAAAAATGTCTGCCAAACAACAAATGATGCAAACAAAAGTACTGCTATAGCCCTGACTTGAATCTCAAAAGAGAATACTAAAATCACATGTGAAAATCATGACACAATAAGTGCTGTGCAAAATAGAACAGCACAACTAACACAAACTAGCTTATGTATATGATATATGACCTAGAGAATGGGCTCCAATATGCAAAACAATATATAGCCATGCAACTGCGCCCTCAACAGTCATGAATATTGTTTAGATTCCATTTTCACAATACATAAAGCTTCATTGACAATATCCGATATACTATAGCAATTAACTATTTGGACATTATCAAAACCACTATATATACTAAATAAGCCTGTAAGTTTTGGCTTTTAAACAAACCATATAATCAAACGCAAACATACAGTGCCGATACCAACCATAAGGAATAGATAAATGGGGTATAGATAAATGTAACAAAGATGACATTTAACTAACGCCAGAAAAATCCAAAGGAATTTAAATGGCGTTCAAACAAACTGCAATTATTAACTCAATAATGTTGTGTAGTGTGTACGCAATAATCACAAAAAATATAACAATATCACAATAATTGCGCCCAGCTATAAACTTACCCACACATGCCCCATATACATATACACATCAAGGAAAAAACGATAATCCGATGGAATAACCATAAACAAAACAGATAAAGTGTTCTATAACACACATAAATATGTTCGTTTAGCCCAAAAGGAAAAAATCGTCATTCAAAGCTGGCATTGATGCAAGAAAGCTATTCCAAGGAGAAGGTACGCCAAAAACGCACCGGAAATGTGGTTACGTGAAGATCCGGACGTAACCCAAAGGCAACAGAACAGCCGAAAACGGTTGTTCACTTGTTGCCGACAAATCAAAGTCAAAAGTGTCAGCAAAAAGTCCAAACTGGCTAAATACAGCACGGCTGCATACAGATACAATAATAAAAAGAGAATTAACTGTGATTTGAAAAACGCCGAAACGGTTCCCAGCAGCTGAGCATACAGTAATCCAAACAAGAAACAGATGCACGTGAAACCATCGCACGGCCAAGCAGTCAAAATAGGCAATCAAAGAAAGCCAGCGAGCTTCAGCAGAATTCCAATCAAAAAGATTTCATTGTTACATGCCACCAGCTTCCACCCACAACATGTCATCCAGAATATACCCAAATCACAATTTCTTAGAGCCAGGAGAATCTGTTCTAGCCAGCAATCCTTTTCTGATGCCCAGGAGGATTTGACACATAGATTTATTAGGAGGGGGTATCGCCCAGGTACAGTTTATTTAGCCAAAAGATCTGTGTCTAATATCAACAGGGATGATTTATTATCATATAGAGATAAGGAAAACAATATAAGGCCACAACCCCTGCGTTTGGTGACCACATATGGACGAATATACAGGGTTTTAAAATATCATACACAGACATTGGAATGTTCTTAAAGCTGATCACAAACTCAATCTTTTGCTTCCTGATAGATGTTCCTTTTCATTTAAAAGGGGACAGACTATGGGTTCCAAATTTAGTCATTACAAAAGAGTTGGTTCTGATTTCTCCACTTCTATCCAGTTGTCGCTCATGGGCAAACCTATTGTTGGATGCATGCCTTGTGGACATTGTTCTTTTTGTGTTCGTGTTTTACGCACTAAGGAATTTAGTAGCAAAAACACGTCTGTTGTGTTTGACATTAATTTTTGGGGCAACTGTAACACTGAGTGGGTCATCTATTTGGTGACCTGCAATTGCTCTGCTTTCTATGTCGGGAAGACCTCCAGGCCTTTCCGGCTTAGAATTTGTGAGCATTTGAGTGACATCAAAATAAACGCATTAATAATGCACTATATAAACATTGCCTAAAACATGCCTCAGCATCTTTCAAATTTGTTACAATTGATTGTATCAAGGGTAGATGTTTGAATAAACAGCACTGGCTTGAATTATTAAGCTCCAAGGAAAGGAAATGGATTATAAAACTTGGGGCTTTGTTTCCACCTGGCCTCAATGATCAATTGTAATAATGATTATTTATGTGGTGCTGTGATTGGTTAATATGGACAGCCCATTGGTATTTATATGACTGCATTTTGATACCTTGATTTTCATTTGTATTTTTTGTATGTCACTGAAGAAGGCTCCTGGGAGCCGAAACCGGTTTGATGTGTGTAGGGTGATTTTTCATTCCTACATGTTCACACAATAAAATCTTTTTGATTGGAATTCTGCTGAAGCTCGCTGGCTTTCTTTGATTGCATAAATTAATTCTACCAAAAGAAAAGGGTCGATTGGGAGGTGGGTCCTAGATTTACAGGAATATTTTAAGTGACTCAGCTTAGGTGAATATATCTTCTGCAATGCCAGACGTACAAAGCAGATTGGAAAGATGTGGCTGTATTATGGGCTATAACTGATGGAAGAGATAGGCTGTCAACTTTTAGGAGAATTCTAGGAGACAGGGACCTGGGGATTTATGAGCAAAGGTACTTTAAAGAGATATTTAATGAATTTACAAGAAGAAAAATCATTAAGCCTTGGAGAAAAAAAAACAATTTGGCCAGTAGGTATACTCCTTAAGAATGGGGGGATAGAAGAAAGAGAAATGGCAAAGAATCCCATTTGTGGATTAGAAGAGATATGGAGTTACGCTACTGGGAACAGGTGTACCAGAAAGGAAAAGTGAAGTCCTGGGACAAAGGGAGGTTGATTGTAATTATTTGAATTATCTAGGTTTAGTTTCAGAACTATACTTAGTAGTAAAATACTGAAAGTACCTAGGCCAGAACTGGTAAGCTTAGTAATAGAAGTGAGAGAGGTTGGAATCACAGAGCAGAATTATAAACAAGGCGTACAGACCCCTGTTAGAGGGAAAAGACAAGTGTAGTACTTGGCTGTGGACAGACTGGGGTCTAAAGATAGATGACGTACTAGACAACCAAGTCTGGAGAGAAATCTGTACAACTCCCAGTTACACTATGAAATCGAGAAGGTTCAGGATATTTGCATAGAAGTGCTTGCAGAGGTATCTTTATTCACCAGCTAGACTAGAAAAACTGTTCTCACACAGCAACTGAGCATGGTGGGAGATGTAAGATGGGAGAGAAGCATATTGGAACATATTTTTTGAGACTGTGAAAGACTTGACTGATTACAAAAAAGACCTAGAAAAGATGATAAATAAGATAATGGGTGAGAAGGTAGCTTTTAGTAAGATTTATTTTTGTTTAGGCTGGGTCCATTAAAATACCCCTAAGCAGAAAATTATTGATGTGAAGTTGTTAAATCTCGCTGTTTATTCTCACTGATGGGTTCGGAGCCGATCCTCGGCTCCGACACAGCCAATAGCAAAGCTCAAGGTTTGCCAGTAGCTCGAGACCAAGCCCCTTATCCCACAATGCACTGCTGGAATTACCTCAGATCTAGTTTGCCGTGGCAAGAGCGAAATCTCTGTGATCCATGTAGCTCGGACCATTTTTGATAAATCGCAAGTTTTAAAAAACTTTTTTCTACTCTTTTTAAGAGATTATTCTTATTTAGTGTGTGTGTGTGTGTTTCTTGTTAAAAATAATAGTTTAAAGTAGGTTAGATTGTAGAGATAGTGTCCTGTGTTGGCTCAGTTTTTCTTAATGTTGGGCCCTTTCTTAGCCCTATTTAGTTTTACAAATTTTACTTGTTATTAGTATATTGTTTAGTGTGGGCTTAGTTAGCCCTGTATGTGTTCTGGTCTTTGGTGCAGGCTGGAGAAGTTGCTTGACCGCAACTGAGCTACAAAATATAAGTATTTTTTGATTATTTTAACAGATTACTGTTTTTATAATTTAATATATATAAAGCACTTTGTCTATTCAGAATCTTCAGAAATCTTTTTCTGTTTAAAAACTTTCATAGCTTGTTGTCTTAGGCTATTGTATAAACTGAAGCATTTACTCTGTGTAATTATCTCTTGGCTAGTGGGGGCTGGTTCTTTTGTGTTCTTGTAAAAAAAAAGTTGTTGTTCTGGTCTTTGGTGCAGGCTGGAGAAGTTGTTTGACCGCAACTGAGCTACAAAAATATAAGTATTTTTTTTTTTGATTATTTTTTTAACCTTTACAGGTTAATTTTGTGGTGTCTCTTTATAATATGTCGGATGAGAGAGAAAAGTCTCACCCCAAATTGGGGTTTAAGAAATGTCCAGATTGAGGACAGAAAATGTCCGTCACGGACGGACATGTCCAATGTGTTTACTGTCTGGGGGCAAAACACCTCCAAGACTCCTGCAGTGCCACTGTTTTTCATCTAGGGTTCTCTTAGAGAGAAGGAGAAAACTCATAGATAGGGGGTTGCTGCAGCATACTTTCTCTGAGGCGTTGGGTAGCCAGCATGGTGCCAGCACTTCTTCTAAATCTTCAAAATCATCTGATTCTAAACAAACCAAGAAGGCACAGAGATCAGAGGGTACAGGGTCATCGGTTCCACAGTCCTCGGAACTGTGTGTCCCTTTGGTTCGGAGCCAGCTCCCAGTCTTGGAGCTGGTCTCTGAGGTTCCCTCATCTCCTCTGCTCCAGTCAGCACCTTCGGTGCATTCCTCAAAGTCTTCGGTCAGCCTCTCTGATATGGATCGGCTAATGCAGAAGCTTCTGCGGGCACCAGGACTTGCTAAATTGTTGTCGGCCCCGACCACTTCGTCGGAGCTGAAGATGATTGAACTGGACTTGACTACTCCTCCTCCGAGCCTTACTGGACTCTCGGAGCCGAAGGAGCCCGAACCGATAGTTGTTGAACCTATGGAACCGAGACCCGCACCGGTGTTATCGGTTCCATCTACTCGGACATCCCCGGTGCCGTCCGAGGATGCTAGGAGCTGACACTCTCCTGTCGGGTCCGGGGAGGATAGTCGGACCAATTTGTCGGTGCCGACTCTTCCTCTCGGGGCTTCGGCTCGGATGAGCTCGGCTCCTACCTCGGGCTCGGAGCCCATCATTTTGGTGCAGGAGGATCGGACGGTCCCTCCGAATCCATCTACCCCTTCTTGTCGGAGTCATGGTGCTTTCGATGCCATGAAGAGAGTCCTGTCTCCTAAGACATCGTTGGCATCAGTTCGGGCTTCCTTCTCCCCTCAAGCTCCTGTGTCCACTTCTACATCTACCGGTCCCCCTAAGAGTAGAGACCCCGAGCCTCAAGTGGTCCCACAGGGCGGCCCCTGCTCTTCCGAGACCTCCCCAGATCTCCCCACTGAGGAGGTACCCAGGAAGAGACTGTGCAAGAGGAGGCACTTAGACTTCCCACAGGAGTCTTTGACATCCGACATGGACTTGGATGAGTCAGAAGGGTCCCCTCGATCCCCCTCTGAGGATATCTCCTTTGCAGAGATATTAGAGATCCGTAGTCAGAGGGGTGATTGGCAGTCCAAAACCCCTACTGAGGACGAGTCAGTGCTCTTGAAGGCTTTTGGGTCTCAACCTTCCACTTCTCGGGTGTCTCTACCTTTCGATGAACTCATGGAGCAGATCTCTCGTAAGGTGTGGGAGTCACCGGAGGCCATGGAACCTGTCCCTCTGAAGCCGAATAAGTTAATCTCTGCCCCGATGGACAAAGCCTTTTTGACCAAAGGGAGTTCCTGTTGATGCCATGGTGGTAGCTGCAGCCACCAAAAAGGAAGTGTCTGAAACATCCGCATCTATCCATCCTCCTAACAGAGATTCTAGGATCATGGATAGATATGGGAAACGCATGTTTAGTTCAGCAACTTTTTCTCTGCGATCGCTGAACTATTTAACCCATTTTACGAGACTGCAAAGAGATCTCCTGAAAGAGCTAGGAGATGCTCTCCAGGATACGGTGGCTGCAGGGTTTGCCGACAAAGTCAACACACAGCTCGTTACCCTAAACTCTGTTGTAAACTCGTCCATGCGTCTCATATCTTATGCAGCTGATGGTTCGAGTAGAGCCGCTAGTTCAGGCATTGCTCTGCGGAGACAAGCCTGGATGCGTCTCTGTTCCTTTGCAGAACCCTTTAAGTCTTCCTTTATCAACACACCATTTGATGGCTCATCACTGTTTGGGCCTAAAGTAGAGGAAACTTTAACCAGGTGTGAGTAGGAAGGCAAGACCCTATCTGCCGTCCATTTTCTACCCCTACTCAGCCCTACCCCAAGGGCCCTAGGGGAGGGAAAATGTGGTTCTGAAAAGCACAGGGAGCCTTTCAGGACACACATGGAAAAACCCCCTCTAGAGGCAGAGGAGGGGGTTATAACAGAAGACGCCGCCCGCACAGCAGCGGGGGTCCGCAGCAACAGGGTGACAGAGGCCAGTTCTGTGGTCAGCCCTACCAGCGCTCCTGAAAGGTGGCCTGGCTGTTCGGCTCTGGAGGCAGTTGGGGGTCGCTTGTCTTTGTACCCAGAAGCCTGGCTAAACATAACATCAGATACATGGGTACAAAGCATCATTTCCAAAGGATATTTCATACCGTTCTCTTCCCCTCCTACTCCTGTAAGCAGAATCCCAGATGTTCCACCCAGTCTCAGGGAACAAGCAATTGTAGAGGTCCAAATATTGCTAGAAAAAAGTGTCATCCAACCAGTCCCAGCAGACCAAGTTGGATTCGGAACTTACTCAAGATTCTTTTTGGTACCAAAGAAAACAGAGGACTGGAGACCTATCTTGGTCCTCAGCAGACTCAACCAATTTGTAAAGAAAGAGAAGTTCCGAATGGTCACACTTCAGTCCATTCTTTCCTTTCTAGGGAAAGGTGATTGGATTTGCTCCATAGATCTCAAGGACGCGTACTATCACATAAAGATGAACAGATGCTCCAGGGGTCACCTGAGTTTCCGGCTGAGAGCAAATCATTATCAGTTTTGAGCCCTGCCCTTTGGTCTCACTACAGCCCCTAGGGTGTTCACCAAATGCATGGCAGTGGTCACGGCTCACCTAAGGCGTCTGGGATTAAAAGTGGTTCCATACCTAGATGATTGGCTCCTCACTGCTACCACCAGGCATCAATTGACTCAGGCAACACAATGTACTCTGACACTCTGCCATCAATTAGGCATTACAATCAACTTCGAAAAGTCTGCCTTATTGCCATCGCAGCATACCATTTTTATAGGACCAGAGTTAGATACCTCAACCACCACTCTACATCTTCCAATCGAAAGAAGCTCACTTCTTCGCCAATACTTCGTCTCACTGGTGTCAAAGAACAAAGCTACAGCAGCAGAGGTCTTGAAGGTACTAGGTTTGATGGTGGCAGCAATCCTGGCTGTACCACTCGCAAGGATGCATATGCAAATCCTTCAATGGCGCCTCTTCGCTCAGTGGTCCTACCAAAAGCTACCGATGCACTACATGATTCTCATCACAGATTCTTGCAAGAGAGACCTTCAGTGGTGGTTGACGTCTCTTCATGTTACAATCGGAAGACCCTTTGCTCCCCCCCCCCCAGTAGCCACTGTGACCATGGACGCTTCCCTGATAGGGGGGGAAAGACTGCCCAAGGCACATGGAGATCAAGAGTCACATCTGCATATCAATGTTTTGGAGTTGAGAGCGGTACTTCTGGCATTGCAGTACTTTCAGGACTCTCTTCCTCTAGGGACAATTGCAATTCAGATGGACATGTCAGTGGTCTGGTTCTTGAACCAAGTCTTACACCCTTTGTCGGGAAGCACTCAGGATATGGCAATGGGCTGTGTCATCCCACCGTTTTCTGATAGCAACGCACATCCTGGGGAAATCCAATGTGATAGCGGACAAGCTAAGCAGGGCAATACTGTTGCCTCATGAGTGGTCTCTCAACCAATGAGTTGCGGATCTGATTTTCCACAAATGGGGCCAGCCTTGCTGCGACCTCTTTGCCAGTCACATCAATACCAAATGCAGAAGCTACTTTGCCCTAATACCACCTCCGGGACATTCCCCGAGAGACGCACTTGTACACGATTGGCCTCTGGGTCTCCTATATGCATTCCCACCTATTCCATTGATACCCAAGGTTTTACAGAAAGCAAAGTCGCTGGGAAGGACAGTTATCCTCATAGCTCCATACTGGCCTCGACAGATTTGGTTCCCCTTCCTTCACCATCATCTACGGGAGGATCCATGGATCCTGGACCCAGTTCTGGACCTTCTGACACACCCATCAGGGGACCTCCATCCTTCACTGCAGTCCCTAAAACTGACTGCTTGGCTAATTCACTTCCCCTAATTGCCAGGCTTCATTCGCTCTCAGATGATACAAGACAAATCCTTTTATCTTCTCAGCCATCCACCAGGAAACTATACCGCAGTAAGTGGAACAGGTTCTCAATTTGGGCTAATATACAGAAAATCGACCTTTTCTGAGCTCCTCTATCATCCATTTTTGAATTTTTGACAAAGATTTTTAAAGAAGGAGCAGCAGCTGCCACAGTTCAAGTCCAGTTAGCCGGCATATCAAATTTCCACCTTGGATTCGATGGGTTGAATGTTATGAGCCATAAGTTATCTAAGGCTTTTCTTAAAGGTGCCTTTCACATGAGACCTCCTGTCAAAATTCCTTATTCTTCCTGGAATTTGAATTTTATGCTGTCTCAAATTATTCCCCCCCTTTCGAACCAGCATCTTCTTGTGATCTCAGATATTTGTCCTGGAAGACTATATTTCTGGTAGCTATTACTTCTGCCCGCAGAGTGTCAGAACTTCAAGCATTATCTGTTAGGCCTCCTTACATGATTTTCCATGCTGATAGAGTATCTCACAGAACAAACCCCTCCTTTTTGCCTAAAGTCTGTTCTGAATCCAATATCAATCAGGTCATTGAGCTGCCAGTCTTTTTTCCCAACCACTCTAACAAATTGGAATATATGCTGCATAAACTTGATGTACACAGACAGCTCAGATTTTATCTTGACAGAACTAAGGATATTAGAAAATCAGATCAACTTTTTGTACCCTTTTCGGAGGCCAAAAAAGGTAATCCAGTGGCTAAAACAACTTTATCTAAATGGTTATCAGATTGTATATCCTTTGTTTACGCGAATGCAAGCATGCCATTGACACACAAACCTAAGGCTTATTCTACCAGAGCCATTTCTACGTCTTCTGCCTTTCAAGCTAAATTGCCCCTTGACAATATTTGTGCTGCAGCCACTTGGTCTAAGCCTCTTAACTTTATTACACATTACAAAGTAGATAAGGCTTCCAGGGACAGGTCTTCCTTTGGTTCCACGGTACTGAAAAACGTACTTCCATGAGCCACCCAAGATTGAGAGTGCTAGGGACGCTACCCATCAGTGAGAATAAACGGCGAGATTTAACAATTTCACATAAAGAAGTTATGTACTTACCATAACGTTCCATGTGAGTTGTTTATCTCGCCTTTATTCTCACGTCCCTCCCTCCTTCCCCCTCCTGGCTGACAGTTAATTTAGAGGCTACTACCATCCTGGTTATTCAATACTTCTTCTTCCCCTTCGGGAAGTGCTTTCTTGTAGAAATAAATTAAAGGGTATGTATATATATATATATATATATATATATATATATATATATATATATATATATATATATATATATATATATATATACTTGCAGCAAACAAGATCTGAGGTATTTCCAGCAGTGCATTGTGGGATAAGGGGCTTGGTCTCGAGCTACTTGCAAACCTTGAGCTTTGTTATCGGCCGTGTTGGAGCCGAGAATCGGCTCCGAACCCATCAGTGAGAATAAAGGCGAGATAAACAACTCACATGGAACGTTATGGTAAGTAAATAACTTCTTTTTTGTTACTTATGGTACTAGCTAAGAAAGTGACGATGAGAAAATGGAAAACAATTGAGAAACATGAAATTAAATAAACTTCAGGAATTGTGGAAGAAATTAAAAAGCGGGAGCTCAAGACAGGTTTACATGCCACTGTAGGATTTTTGCTAACCCCGTAACATTTAAGAAGCATAATAAGGCAAACACCCTAATTATAAATGATATCCTGCCAATATGTCAAGCCCCCAAACCCTGAGAACACAGCTGCCTGTGGGAATAGTTCAAAGAAACCCTGTACAATCAAGTTAATAAATGCAGCTGTGTCTACCAGAAATAAGCCCAGAACTAACTCAAAAAAAAAAGCCTGGTGGAATCCAAACAGGTTGTATAACAAAAGAAAAAAGTCATAACCAAGATTAAGAAGTGCTGCGCTCAGCATGATAGAAATAGTCTCATCAATCTAAACAAACAACTAAGAGAGCACATTAAGCCTACTGAAGCCAGATGTCAGGTAAAGATAACCTCCCAGGCAAAGGACATCCACAAGGTAGTACACAGCAGTGTGCAGAACTAATTGTAAATGGAGCCACCTACACAGAGTTGGAAGATGTAGCAAATCTGCTTAATAAATTCAGATCCAGTTTACCCCCCTTCCAGGAAGTACCATCAAACAACTCCCCCCTCATCTATCACTAGGGAGCAGGTCCTAGATATAGTCTCTAAGGCCAAAACACACTGCATCATTAGGGCCCTGATAGTATCTCAGGATGCCTCCTAAATAGCCTCAAACATGACCTGTCAGGACCACTAAAGTCACTGTGTAACCATAGGCTGTGTGCCACTTGAATGAAGAACTTCAGCCACTTTAATGAAGAACTTCAGCTGACAGTCCACTGCACAACAGTGGGCCATTAATGACCCCAGAACTGCACACCCTCAAGTCTGACTAATCTCATACGCAAAGGTATGGAAAGAGTTATCATGGAAATTATTAATAAAGACATAGAAAATCTTAAAACACTGTCTCCAACCTATTATGGTTTTGTCTAAGGCAGATCATGCCTGCTCAGCCTGGCAGATTTCTTTGAGAAGATCACCAAGGCAATGGATGAGGGCAAAACAACAAATACTGCCTACCCTGACATGCCTTCATTTGGTACAGTACCCCATTTGGGCATTGTAAACAAACTCATAGATATAGACATAAACCCCTATTTTGCTTGCTGGATAGCCAGCTGGCTCTCAGACTGGACCCAAAAAGTTAGGATAGGGAGACTACCTCCTCAAAGAGGCTGGTCACTAACAAAGTCCCTCAGGGGTCTGTACTAGGTCTGTTCCTTTTTAGCATTTACTTCTTAGAAGTCAATGCCAATGTCAAGGGCCATGGGTTCACCAAGTTTGCAGATGATTGCAGACTAGGAGCAGTCATAGAGTCCCCCCCCAAGACACTAACATCCAATAGGAAGGACTGACACAGACAAATGACTGCATCCAAAACCACAACCTAAAATTCGGTGCCACCCTAGGAAATTACCTCATCGATAACACACGCCTAAGAGTAGAAGCAGTAGTCAGGGATTTGGGACATGTAGATGGCTTTTGACCAATGTGTGTCTAAGGTAGAAAGGAAACCATTCTGTGTTGCTCAATTTACAAGGGTGTGGCATCAAGGCCCGAGGTAGTCCTTGTTCCACTATATTCAGATCTCATCAGGCTCATCATTAAGTACAGCACCCCATTTGGTAAGAACATGACCAGGCACATGCAACAGCTAGAACTTCAACAGAGGTTCCTCACAAAAAATACAGGACATAAACAGCATGTGCTATTCAGATCACCTCAAAGCCTCATCTCTGTACTCTGTTTCTTACAGACTGTTGATAGGCGATCTATACCTGGCATACAAGGTATCCTTGGATCCTACTCTGATGTACCTTTTGCATAACAGCAAAACAAATAGTATCAGAATTACTCGATCTACGGATTTTGGCTTGTGACTTAAGTAGAACACATTGGAGGGGCAGGTATGTCTCTTGGAGAATTCCTCTTCCCTAGGATAGGCTTCCCATTCATGTTAAACAGCACTCTTCTTTAACCATATTCAACAGAAACCAGGACCCATGGATAGGTAATTGGAAAAACACCACAGGTCTAGCAATGGACCAAGGAAGCCTATAAATCTTGCTCTAGCTTACAAATACCCCTTAAAATAACCTTTAAGACACAAACTTGTGGGATACAATTAGGATGCTTGGCTAGGGTTATAAGGCCCTAGTGGTCATTAGTCTAGTATACACCCATGAATCCGTTAACATAGGGAAGTCGACTTTATGGGAGAAAGTTTCATTGCAAGATGCATAGAGAGACAGTATGTGTTTTTCTTTTTGGATCGAGTTATAGTTATTTTTTTCTGTATGAATCAGGGTAATATGCTGCTCTTACTAAGTTCTTTAGTCATGGAGTTCATAGTACTTGCCTGGCTAACCAATTTTTTCTATCTAAATAAAACTTGCCATTATCTTTCAGTCTGAAGTAGTTTACTTCATTTGGTCTTCAACCTGTGGAAATATGGATCCGTATCTGATCCAAGCTGGCAAATATTACTTGCATCAGCTCCAAGCTCCAGACTCCTCACCTTACCCATAATGCACCTCCACTGCCTTCCATCCCCAGATCTCGTTTGCCACGATTTGTTGTACATAGTGTCTTCAGAGCTCCAGCTAGCAGTGGGTGATTTCTTACTGTAAGTTAAACAAATTCTGTTTCTTTTAGCCGATTTAGGTTAGTGTAGGTACCCTTTCTCCCCTCCCATCGCTTTGGCGTCGAGTGTAGGTTTGTTTAGATAGAGTAGTTTGTCTGTGGTGCTCCTCCCCCCCTTTAGTTTTGTCTCTAGTCTAGTGTGGTGAGTGGGTGTGTGTCTGTTAGAGTAAAGAAAGAAAGTTTTTTGCCTGTCTTTTTTAAGGCTTCTTTCTTTTCTTAGAGGATGGCTGAAAAGCTCATCTTTAAGCACTGCAGAGAGTGTGGCCATAAGCTCTCCCCAGCGGATGGCCACACTGTGTTGTGCTTAGGTGTGGCCCACCCTAGTGTGGATTGCTCCATTTATGTGTGGTTCAATCCCCAAACGTTAAAAGATAAAGGCCAAGTTGGCCCTCAAAGGTCTTCTGCCTGCTACTGATCCTCCTTCCTCATCTTCGGCTTCAGTCACAGCGGCTGCTGTGACTGCCTCTTCCGCTTCTCTTCCTCTGGCCTCCCCTCCCTCCCAGGCTGGGACTCAAACTCCTGCATCTAAGCCTGTGGTAGCGGAGCAGAGGAGAGGTAGAGAATGGGAGAGAGAGTCGAAGACGAAAGAAAAGAGGAAGAGGTCTTCGGACCTCACTTCTCCGAGCAAGTCAGCATGGATCCGTGACCCCCCCCCCCCGGCTCTGGTCTCCGAGGTTCTCCCCGTAACCGGAGAAGGCATGCCCAGTCTCTCGAGCCTCGGTTCCCCGATCCACCAGGTCGGAGTCCATGGTCTCGTAACAGTCAACCTGCTCTTTATTGGACATGGATTTGGATAAGATGATGAGACGCATTATCCATACACAGATCCAGATGGGGGTCTTGCCAGCCCCCCCCCTCTGGAGGGGGGAGCTCGTTTCCTTTTTTTCAACCCATTTCTCTTTCCCTGATCCAACCTTTGGCTTCGGAGTTCTCGGATCCGAGGTTGGCCTTGGTCAGGGGGTCAGTGCCGATGGTCCTTGTTTCATCTACGCTGACAGCTGCCTGGAGCATCTTGGATCCGACCAGTTCAGATCTGAGCCACTCTCAGAGCTGGAGCCTGGGTGTCTGATCCGAGGGAGTGGAACTTTTCCCATCGGCTCCGATGTTGTCAGGCCAGGTTCCCTCCCTCGGAGCTCCATCCACTTTGGGACCCAAGTCTATGTCACAGGAGGACAAGGCTTCGTTCTCTGAGAAAATGGCCACTCTGAAAGCAGTATCAAATGCATCCATGCGACTCCTCTCCCATGCTACGAAAGGAGCTGCTAGTGCGGCTGGGTCCGGCGTGTCCATGAGGCATAATGCCTGGCTCAGGTTGTGTCATTTTACCGAAACCTTTAAGGCGTCATTTGCCAATGCTCCTTATGATGGCTTAACACTTTTCGGTAAGACCGTCAAGGAGACACTAATCCAGCGTGAGAAGGATGGGAAGACACAGTCTGCCTTCGGGATCCGCTTCTCTAACCCTCAAAGGTCCTTTTCCCGGAACCAGAGAGGGCAAAAGAAGATGTGGTTCTGGAAGTCTCAGTATTCCCGGGACACTCAGGGCTCTTCTTCCCCTAGAGGCAGAGGGGGACAGAATGGACGCTGGCCCAGAGGCAGAGGGGGTCTGCGAAACTTTGGGTCTCGAGAGCCATTCTCAGACAGACCCGGGCAGCAACCCTGTGGGGTTACCTGGCTGCTCTCCTCTTGAGGTAGTCGGGGGATGATTGTGCTTGCACCCAGCAGCATAGGAGTCCATAACAATGGACCGCTGGGTACTTCAAATCATATTCAGAGGATATTCTGTCCCCTTCGTGGGTTACCCCATATCTCCCAAACACCTCCCGGACGTTCCACCCACGCAAAGGGAGACAGCAGCACAGGAAATTTCCAAGCTGCTAGGAAAATGAGCCATCAAAACCATCCCCCCAGATTAGTCTGGATCGGGTTTCTACTGCAGGTTCGTTTTGGTGCCAATAAAATGGGGGACTTGAGGCCCATTCTGGACCTCTCTATCCTGAACCTGTCAGTTGCCAAAGAGTTGTTCTGGATGGTCACACTGTAGTCCATCATGCCATACCTGCAAGAGAGCGACTGGATGTGCTCGTTAGATCTCCAAGAGGCTTACTATCACATAAAAATGCACAGAAGCTCCAGGAGGTTCCTCCACTTCCAGCTAGGGGCCAATCATTATCAATTTCAAGCCCTAGCCTTTGGTTTCACCACAGCCCCTAGGGTGTTTACCAAAGTGATGGCGGTTGTAGCAGCTCACCTGAGGCTTCAGGGGATTCAGGTCTATCCGTACCTGGACGATTGGCTCCTCACTGCTCCCACCAGGCGTGTACTTTCCCGAACCAGTGATTACTTTCTGACACTTGCCCTGAGTTTGGGTATCTCGATCAACACATCCAAATCTCTCCTAGAGCCTGTGCAGATAATAGACTACATTGGTGCCAGGATAGACACACTCCAGTGCAAAGTGTTCCTGACCTCGGAGAGAGTTGAAAACCTCAGGATGCATGTCTCCCTGATTTACCGTTCTCACCTCCTGACAGCGGAATCAGTGTTGAGGGCCCTAGGCTTGATAGTGGCAACCATAACTCTTCTTCCGTGTGCTCAGCTTCACATGCGGATTCTTCAGTGGACTCTAGCAGTTCAGTGGTCCCTGTTGGAATTACCACTTACTTATCCTATCCACCTAAGTCAGTGTGAGCTCTCCGGACATTTTGGAGGGACGACCCTTTGTTCCAGCCCCGGCCCAAACCACAGTGACCACAGAGATGCCTCCCAACTCTGGTGGGGGGGCATTGTTCAGGCAGGACAGTCCAAGGCCTGTGGTCCCCCATAGAGACCACTTTGCATATCAGTGTCCTAGAGATGAGGGCAGTCCTTCTAGTGTTGCAGGCCCTTCATGCCTTTCTTCCTCTGGGGATGATTGCCATTCAGTCAGACAGCATGTCAGTAGTCTGGTATTTCAACAAACGGAGGGACCAGATCTTACCCCCTTTGTCGTGAGGCCATGAGAGTGTGGGAATGGGCGATCTCCAGTGGTCGCTTTCTCATCGCAACGCACATTCCGGGATGGTTCAACATTCTAGAGGACAGGCTAAGTTGGACCATTCTGATGCCTTACGAGTGGTCTCTGAATCTGTCAGTAGCGGAACAGATCTTCAGTGAGTGGGGTCAACCTTGCTGTGATCTCTTCACATCTCCATCCAAAGCGAAGTGCAGCAGGTTTTTCACTCTGAACCCCCTGCCGGGGGAGTTCCCCAGAGATGTTCTTGTTCATGCTTGGCCTCCCAGTCTTCTGTATGCTTACCCGCCAGTACCTCTCATCCCAAGGTTTCTGCAGAAAGCCTGTCGACTGAGGAGCAAAGTGATCCTTATTGCCCCATTCTGGCCTTGCCAGGTATGGTTTCCCTTCCTTTGGTCCAACCTTCTGGCTCCACCTTGGGTCCTAGATCCCATTCAGGATCTGATTTTACACCCATCGGGGGTGCCTCATCCGAGTCTGGACAGCCTGAAGCTCACGGCTTGGCTGTTCCAGTTCCCATGATTGCTAGTACTCTCGGACTTTCCTCCTCAGTTAAATCTATTTTGATAGCTGCTCATAAGTCTTCAACCAGAAAGATTTATTGCAGCAAGTGGAAACGTTTTTTTCTGAGCCTCTCAGAGGAGTTTAGACTCTTTCACGGCTCCTATTTCCACTATTCTTGATTTTCTAGCTGATATTTTCCAGCATGGAGCTAGTTCTTCTACTGTCAAAGTTCAGTTGGCTGCTATTTCTCATTTTCATGAGGGTGAGAATTCTGCATCCTTGGCACCTTCCAGACTGTGTAAAGCCTTTATCAAAGGCATCTTTTTGCTATGCCCCCCAGTCAAAGATCCTGTCCCTCCATGGGATCTTACTGTGTTCTCCAAGCTCTGGTTGCTTCGCCTTTCGAGCCTGCCGCTACTGCAGATCTAAAATTTCTATCGTGGAAAACAGCTTTTCTGGTTGCTATTACCTCTACTAGAAGGGTTTCGGAATTACAGGCCTTGTCCATCAAACTTCCGTACATGATTTTTCGTAAAGATAGAGTTTCCCTTCGAACCAACCCATCTTTTCTTCCTAAGGTGGCGTCACCAGTCAATGTCAATCAGACTATAAATTTGCCTGTGTTCTTTCCCAATTTTACCAACAGGATGGAATACAAGCTACACATGTTGGATGTTCATAGACACTAACGATTCTATTTACACAGGACAAAAAGTTTTTGTAAATCTGATCAATTGTTTGTTTCATTCTATATACCCTTTTTGGGCAAGCCTATTTCCAAGGTCACTATAGCTAGATGGATTTCTTCATGCATCCTGCAGGTCTATAAGGACAAAGGCTTGTCTCCTCCAGGTCAGGTAAAAGCTCATTTCACTAGGTCTATGGCTACGTCTGCAGCTTTCTGGTCTAGAGTGTCTTTGGATGACATTTGCTCTGCAGCTACTTGGTCCTCATCTCATACATTTATTTCTCATTGCAAATTGGATTTGACTTCTAGAAGGAGAGCATCCTTTGACTCCTTGGTGCTCTGGAATATCCTTCCATGAGGGCCTCCCAGGAGTTTAGTAGCTGGAGATTCTGTCCCACAGGTTGAAGACCAAATGAAATAAACTACTTCAGATAAAGAAGTTATGTACTCTCCATAATGTTTCATCTGAGTAGTTGTACTTCATTTGTCTTCAACCATCCCTTCATCCTTCCCCCCGGACCTTGGTGCATATTCAGCTTGTGGGTTGCAGTATAGGTCACAAGTATGTTATCTGGTCGGGTTCTAAGTATAAATTCAGCAAACTCGATCTGGGGATGGAAGGCAGTGAAGGTGTATTATGGGTAAGGGGAGGAGTCTGGAGCTCGGAGCTGATGCTAGTAATATTTGCCGGATTGGATCCGATACGGATCCGTATTCCCACAGGTTGTAGACAAATGAAGTACAACTACTCAGATGGAACTGGTGGCAACTGCTTTTTTGGATTTTTTGTCAGATGGAACATTATGGTGAGTACATAACTTCTTTTTTTCTTTCTTTGTGCAACAATAAAAACATTTGTAATCCCTACTTCTAGTACAGATCATCTGTGTTAGATAATTGGCAGCAGAAGTAAAATAAATGTAAAGGTCAACTACTGTGGAGTAATGTATGCATATGTGCACCATACATGAGAATTGCACAACATGTTTCGTTTTACCGTTAAGATCTTGGTGATAAAAAGTGCAGTTTTTAGGGGGGAAAAGAAATACATTCAGCATTTTCAAGGATCTTCAAATCTTTAGATTCAAATGATATCACTTTACCATTATTGTTTTCTTAGATCTAATGTCCAGTCATTAGCTAAATATTTACCCAGTCCTCCAGCTTATTATAGATCATCACCAGTGTTTCAATTCTTAATAAATTCATGTCCATTCTTCCAGCTTGTCCAACAATGGTAATCCGAAGTATTCGCAACTGAATCTGTATTTTTTTCTCATTCATCCTCAATATCTGATGAAGAATCCATATTTTAAGTCTACTGTCTCATTTTCTTTCTTTTCACCCACTTTTGTGTCCAGTGCACAGGCTACTTAATTTGTTGGATAACTTTCTCTGGATCTTTAAGTCATCATTCTAAAACCATTCCAGTTCAGGTTCAGAACTGCTGGGGAAGACCATTCATACTCATAAGGTCCTATGTTGCAGTGGCACTTCTCTTGCTCTGTAAATACTGGTCAACCTTCAACAGCAATTCTACTCCCTGGTTGCCAAGTTCTCTAGAGTACTTACTGTTTCTTTGTAACATGATGTGTAAACCAACACAGTTGACCTTTGCTTTCCCTGTTTCAGCTCAGTCTCTGGAACTCCAGTCTATTGCACGATTCAGTAGCTAATAATTCATTGACAAACACAATCTACTTCACTGTCTTATTTTCAGCATACTCCAACAAATACAACATCTTTCCCTTAAAATCATCATATCCTTAGGTTCTCCCTTCTTTTGTCCTCTGTAACTATTAAGCAATTTGGCCAAATGGATGAAAATTTGTCTGTAGCATTAACCTTTTCTTGTTTCTATGTTAACTGCTGCTTAATAGGCCACTGTTTACTGTCCATTGTCATCACTCATTTACACTTTCAGCAGAGGGAACTGAACTTCACTACTACTTTACGGTTCACCATACCACCTCATCTCCTCATACCTGTCTGTTTTGCATACTTTATCTTTCCCGCAGCATTTTGTGAGATAACATCTTCCCTCAGCTTTTGAACAAGATTTTTGTTGAATTTTACTATTTTATATTGCTTTCAACACCTTTCTATTTTAACTGCATAGAACAATTCAAGCAGGCAGTCTACTCCCAACACCATGTATGCACACTCCAGATTTGAGATACAGTTTTCCATAAGATGCATCTGTCAATCCCTAGATGTAGTTTTTTTTATTTTCCATTATGTCCCTTCACATTTGTCCTCGTGGAGGCCAAAGGTCAATGTCACAAGATATCACAGCAGTCATTTCCTCCTAAGAAAACCGACTTAATATCCATGGACTGTAACTGCCACCATTTTTGATATACAACATTTAGAAGCAGTTTCAATTATTTTGAGGATTATGGTGGAGAATCTGTAGTAGGCCCCAGACTGTCCAGCTGCTTAGAACCTTTACCCAGTACATTCTGGAAGGAAATTTGCCTCTTCTTGTGAACCTCTCCACTTTATATGCAACATATTGCTACTGTGACCTTATGAGTTTTATCATTAATCCAGTCATTTCCCCATCCAAGAATGAGAAAAAGCACATTATTTTTTTCTTTTGTCATGCTCTTTTAACCAGGCATTTTTCATTGCATTGTCTACATTTCTTAAAACTGAACAACAAGAAAGAGACAAGGGAGAAAGAAAAGAAAAAAAAACAGCAGCACCTGTTTACAATCCCCATTACACTTACAAAAATGATTGAGAAAACTTTACTTTATAGCATGCAAAGAAAAACATATACAAAAATAGGGGTAGTAAGAAAAAGAGACAGTTAACTTTCTCCCTTCTCTTCCCCTCCCCAAAGCATTTTTTGAACATTAATGACATGAAGTAGGACATATGCTTTAGAGTCTCACAGAAATCCAACAAATTCTGAAAAAGTCCAATATTTCCAATTTTTCTTGTTCTGTCATACTTCACACACACTATTACTGCATTGTAATCCCACATTTTGTTTACCTCCATCTCCCAAATCCTGTCTGTGCTTCATTTTCAATGTACTCTCGGTTCTTCTAGTCAACTCATACTCTGTTCCTTCACTCCAACATTTTCCATTGAAACTCTTGAAAAGTTTCACTGATACAATTTCTTTGTGGTCTTTATTACCAGAAGAGTAGGAATCTTTGTTTCATTGTAAACTTTTTGTTGGACAAACTTTTATTTCCCTCTTAGCATGCACTTCATCAAAAACGATTTTGTCCCTCCAGGTAAGAATACTTTGAAGACAGCTGGGTACAGCAATTTGAAACTCACACTTGCGTCTCAACATTTCCAGAATAGTGGAATAAATTTGCTTCTCTTCTGCCTGGTGTACAATGAGTAATTCTCCATAAACACTCTGCTGTCTCCCACGTTTAATTATTTGCCCTTCTGCCACAGTTTTGTCAAAATCAACTCCTCCTGCTGGTAAGATTGCATTTTTACTATTAAAGGTCTAGGTTGCTTTCTCATAGCCAGGGTTGGAGCATACACATGATGTGTCTTTTCAACTTCAACTAACATCTCCTGCTGTAGAATAGCAGTCCAGTTGCTTGTTTGTGTTTTCATAAAATTAATGCAGTCTGTTCCTTCCAACTTCTCTGATACAGCTGAAAATGTCAGGTTTTCCCTACATGCTCCGTCTTCTAATTCTGTTATTTTTTAAACATCTCTTCCTGAGCAGTCTCATATTCAGGCAGCATTTTCTTCATTTCAACCTCTGATTTTTGCAGCTTTATCCCGTCATCTGAATATCTGTTTAAAGCTTCTTCCATTTTTCCAGCCTTTTGTTGTTTGTGTTCATATACTCCATCAGTTTTTAGTTTATTTTAACCAGGTCTGTGTGCAGTTGTCTTGTATCTTCCTGTAGGTTACTGGAAGTCATGCCTGGCGGTTGCACTGCTTATTGCTGAACAGCTGCAGGACTTTTCCCAGTCAGTGTTTCTTCCTCACTTTTTGTAGCTTGATTTTTTTCCAGGTGCTCTCTATTTCTTTTTTCCCAGCATCCAGACAGTACACTTACTAGCCAGTTACTGAAATTTACCCATAAACACAAAAGTCTACTGGCCTTTTCTGTTGTTTGTTTTCACACTGTGAGAGCTAGAGTCAAGCTGTTACTCAATGTGCAGTCATCTTGAAAGTTCCATTCAATCTCGGCTTCCATTCATTTTTTTGTACCAAGCAAATGGAGAACATTTGCAGGTATTCCTCAACATAAGGAATGACCTTCCACAGACCCAGACATTTAGATAGCCATAAGTCTGATGAACCTCATATGCAAAGCCATGAAAAGACTCTTCATGGAATTACTTGATCAGAACATAGGGAACTTCCAAACACTAGACTAGTCTCTGTTTGGATTCATCAAGGGCATGTCATGCTTACTCATCATGGTGGATTTTTTGGAAAGTTCACCAAAGCAACGGATGAAGGCAAAATGGTACACACTGCATACCTTGACCAGGCTGAAGCTTTTGACACAATTCTCCACTCAGGCATAGTAGAAAAGCCAAATAAACCGGAAGAAATAATGTCACCCGTTGGATTGCTAACTTTAGCAAAGATAGGTGACAGATAATCAAAATAGGGGAAGTTACCACCACAAAGAAACCAGTCACCAGTGGAATCCTCCAGGTTCTTCACTGGGATCTCTCCTGTTTGACATCTACTTTTCTGAAATAAAAGCAGATACCAAAGGGCTTAAGCTGACTGTTTGTAGATGACTGCAAGCTAGGAGTAGTCACTGAATCCCCAGATGACTTAGCCGTCCAGCAGGAAGGTTTGTCTCAAATAAATAACTGATGTCAAAATCATGGTCTGAAGCTAAATGCTAAAAATGCATGATTGTATCCTTTGGGAAGTCATCTACCCCATGGAACTACTATGTTGACAATAAACCTCTAAGAATTGACCCAGTTGTTTGGGATTAGGGAACTTGTGTGGATAGTGACCTAACTTTTGACAAACATATGTCTATTGTTGTAAGAAAGTCCTTCTATATTGCACAATCTATAAACAAAGGGATTGTGTCTAGGTCTCGGTATGTCATCATCCCCCTTTTACTCAGCTCTCTTTATGCCAGTTGTGACTAATGGAAATACTACCAGCCCAGCTAACTGGAATTTTGTAAATAATTATATGTCATTTGAGAATATTAATATGATTTATATAGACATGTAACAAAAGGAGACACTGCCAGCCCAGCTGTCTGGAATTTTATAAATAGTTATATGTTATTTGTGAATACCAGCATGATGCAATTGCTTGTGTTACCAAATGTATTAGAGCTATTTGTTATGTGTATATTAAACTACTGGTACAGAAGTGTGTGTTGAATAGGGTTTGTAGAGTATTGAGGTTCAAGGATGTGTCCACAGCGTACTCTACTGGAAAAGAACAGAAATGTATATAAATATATACCTGTACAAATGTATGTTTTAATAGTAGAAACTGGAACATACAGAGTAAACTTGCAAAACTTCAAGAAAATAAGTTGAAATTAGGTTGTTTTATGATTGTGTTATAAAAGTTAGTTTTAACGCAGCAAGGAGACAGGATGTCTAGAACTAGGGTAACTTCTGCATTGCTTTGCAAGTGTTTTAGTTTTATGCCTTCTAGCAACTGCAAACATCTGAAGGCTATGTATTTTTCGCAAGGAGATATGAAATGCTACAATGGAGGGGGGGGGTAGCTTGAGAGCTAAAGTCAGGTGACAAAAAGTGATGTCATCCAAGCTAGCCCAGCAGTAATATTTGATATTAATTTAAGAACTCTCCCAGAGAGAAACTGAACATTTTGTATTTTGTCTATGACCTGGAAAATATCCACTCATCACCATCTGCCCTTGTCTTGCTGTAAGTAAGCTTTTTAGGGCATAGTAACTCTTTTAGATATAGTTAGGAATATAGTAAAGATTAGTTTAGATGTTTTCTGTATTTACTGGAGACTGTCCTGCAATGTTGTTTTAAATACTACATGTGATTTTGAACTCTGAAGTTACTGTGTTGATTTACTGAGTATTGTCTTGTTCTTTTATTATTAAATATACTTAACACTATCTTTGTGGCTGATATTTGTAAGACATATTTAATCTCTTAGAGTACTTGTATATCTATTTGGTGACATACAGGCCACTCCTAAATAGCCTTGCTCTTGGTCAGACTACCATTGGGATGATCAGTAACATTACACAGTAGAATTGGACACCCTTTGTTAAGAGCCTTAAAAGTAGCTGATAAGAGTGGTTGGTGTCAGTGGAAAATACCTTATAGTCTGGGCAGAAGGGGGCATGGCTAGTGAACCTGTGCCAGCCTTTCCAAGGAGTATGCGTGTGTTTGTATATAAATCACACCGCAAAGCGTGCGTGTCTGTCAGCTATTTGGGCAGGGACATGAAGTACCGGTTGGATAGAGAGGGTGCTGGAGGTTTTGGCTTGGCCACTCAGCTGAGATCTCAACTCTATAGCTGTGCCAGTGGGGAGTCTTATTGGGATCTGGTGAGAGAGAGAGAAACCAGTCCCAGACTGACGGTGGTCTCTGTGTGCTCTTAAGGGAAATTGCACTTTACTGCGTGTGTACTTGTCATCCTCTCATTGTGTACGTCCCCCACTTTTGCCAGTGGTGAGGATTGAGGCTTCTTGATTATTGGGCCAGTGCTGGGGCATCACATATAGTATAATGTCCCCCTTTAGCATTTATCCATCCATACACATGCAACAACTGGAGCACCTACACAGATCAAAAAGGATACAAGGCTTAAAGATGTCCTGCATGGACCAACACATAACCCTGTCTCTATACTCTGTATCCTACAGACTAACAGGTGACCTGTGTCTGGCATGCAAGGCATCCTCCAACCAATTACTGATGTATTTACTGCATATCAGCAAGTCAAATGGCATTAGAAATACTCAGTCTAGGGATCCAAACGTCTTCTGCAATATCAATTGAACACTTTGGAGGGACAGGTTTAGTTCATCGAGGATAATACTGCTATGGAACAGACTCCCCATCCACATAAAACAAGGTTCATACCTGTCCATTTTCAAGTGTAAACTAGATCTATGGATGGAAAACGGAATATTTACCCCAGGACTGCCCCGTTGTACTACTAATGGACAGATGCAGCTCCTAAATGCCTTATTCCATGCATGGGACCACTCAAATTATCTATGGTATGATTCCAGTTATTCTCATTGGGGATAATATATAATTATTGACCATGGGATGGGTAAAAACAATCTATAATGAAATGGGATAGGTTATTTCAAGTTCAAAAAGGGAAATTGCCTAAATCTGAAATGGCCCGCATGGGCAGCTAACCTAGTATTTGCCTGTGAACCTGTAAGAGCTCTTGAAAAGCCAAGACAAGTTCAAGACATGTTTGAGAAGGACATATGCAGAAATTAGTAAACTGAAAGATATTGAAAATAAATCACTGCAGTACAAGGTGGACCAAGCCTAAAAGGTTGCCTAAACTAAAGGATTTTGAGGCCGACCAGTTAGTCAAAAATATGTATTCTTTACATTGTAGAAGATGAAAAACATGGTATGCAAGATGGTATCATGAGAGGAGAGTTTTTAACACATCTTGACATGTTTAAATGCTTTACTGAGTACTGCATCAGGAAGAGTATATGAGGTGTCACAAGTTCGAAAATGAAACATACTTGGGACTTTTGGACCTTAGAAAGTTAGACTCTGACCAGGTCACCCTTTTAGTAAAGGCCACATGTGACAAGAGAATATGTAGTTTCAATAGAGGTGAAAAAAAGGAAGACATGAGCCAGATGGTATGCAAAAGAAATAAACAAATGAGGGGAAAAAAAGAGTTTAGGAGAGATTTTATAGCATTAGCTAATTATGTTATGACCACTGGCCAGACCCCAGAGTTGTAGAAATGAGCCATTGTCTGTCATATTAAAACATGGGAAAAATGCCACATGGGTAGAACCATTTAGACTAATGTCTGTATTGACATATGATTATAAATTATTCATCATTGGCAAGTGTTCTCCCTAAGTTTGTACACCACAGTCAGACTGTGGTTCTCTCTAGAAAAACAACTTTTGACAATTTGATTAAAACTTTGTTGGTAATAGTGGATTCAGCCAGATCACTTAAGTCGTTACTGAAGGCTGGTATGGATATAAAAGAAGCACTAAATCATGCAAACTTGACTTTTTTCTTTGCAGATTTAAGTCCTATGGCACTCCGCCGATAGTCTGCATAGTAAGTGATGGAACTGTGTAAGGATGCTAAGCTTAGAATAAAGGTGGGCAGAAGAGTTTCAGGATTGTTGAGCACAAGCAGAGGTACAAGATAAGAATGCCTGCTTTCTCTCAATAATATTTAGAACCACTGGACATGAGATTACGGGAGTATGTTTTTTAAGGGGTACACGGTAGAAGATAAATTCTGCAAAATGTCATTATATGCAGATGATTTCCTAATATACCTGTCTGACCCTAATGATAACTTATGGGTACTTTTCTTAGAATTAAAGAAATTTGAGGAAGTGTCAGGATATACAATTAACAGACAAAATAAAAAATATATGTATACACATACAAATGAATTATAGACCAGGTCCGGAAGTAATGAGGGAATATGTATTCCTGAAGGACTATTCATTTTAGAATTTACATTGCTGTACAGTTGACTACTTTCCTGTCAGCATCAGCCAGTTTGACTTATAAGGATGTCTTGGGCAAAGGTTTGATTGTTTTTAGAAGGTGAAAAAAGGATATGGTCTGTC
This sequence comes from Protopterus annectens, assembly GCF_019279795.1. Taxonomy (NCBI): domain Eukaryota; kingdom Metazoa; phylum Chordata; order Ceratodontiformes; family Protopteridae; genus Protopterus; species Protopterus annectens. The sequence continues at coordinate 1,189,226,998 of NC_056746.1, read as the reverse complement.
ATGATGCAAAGAATATAGGCTTTACGGCTTTACACTGGGTTTGTTTTACCATTTGCTGTCTGTGCTGCACAATGTCTGCTTGTCCCCTTCTGCATCAGTTTTTCTGTAAATTAAACTAAAACAGTCTACAGATTTCCTTTGATAGGATGAGAAATCGAGGATTATTTGGAAGACACACACACACACACACACACACACACACACACACACACACACACACACACTGTGCAAGGTGGGTTAGTTGTCCTCCCTGGTTTGTATTATATACAATGATAGGGCAAAAGAGTATTTTAGCTGCAACGAAAGCATAATATTAAAAATTATACGAGAGTTAGAGAGAATGTGTATAATGTTGAGTGGAAAAAGAGAAACAAATGGGGGGGAATTCAAGTGGTTTAAGATCTAGGTGGTTGATGATGAAAACAGAGAAAGAATGTCACCAAATAAGTGTGCTAACCCTTCAGGATAGGCACAAATAGGAAATTAATGCATTGCCAATATATAGTATATGGGAAGAGGTGGTGCACACAGGGCACCTTTGAGTTGGGAAGAGTCTGAAGCTAGATAATGATTGCAGATGTGCCCTAAATGGTTGACTGGGCAGCTGATTATTGTTAAATTATACTTCACTTGGAAAATTGTCCCCTGTGGTTTAGCAGGCTAATGGAAATGAGAACTGAACCGGAGTCAAGAAAGGAATAATTTGTCAAGCATATAAAATTCTGGTGGGTGTCAGGCACATTCAGAGAAATGCATTTAGATTTGAATGGGAGAGGACTGAACACACAGCTTACAAAAAGAAAGATGGGTAGAGATAGGTTGTATTCCTAGATATGCTCTTAGGTCCAGAAAGATGTTAATCACTCCTGCAGTAGCCTTAGCTACATGGGTTATATCCTGCCAAGGATATAACAGCTGGCCAGTTTCCAAAGCTTCAGGACACCTTCCATGCACCAAAACCATCAGTCATCTTGGGCTGAACTGACTAAAAAGACAGGTTTGGATGCCAGGCCCTTCAGAGCTTTCCTGAGTTGAAGAGAGCTCTGCTGGGCAGGCTTTTGAGGATTGGTGGTTGGCTTGTGCCATTCCTTTGCTGGGTGGTTAAATTCCCTTTGGTGAAAAACCTTCCACATTTGAAAGAAAAAAAGTTTGTTTTATTGTACTTTCTTGTTAGGAAAGTTATTTTTAAGCTTGGAGTTTCTGTTTTCTAGGACTGTCATCTGACAACTGTACTTTTAAAAGAGCGTGCACTTTTTTCCTGTCAGTTTAAGTTGTTTAATTGAAAAAAAAAAAACATTTTTCCATGGATAAATTGTGTTTAACATTTTTGGGCTGGCAAGTGCTTTTTACTGTGTTTTTGCGTAAAAGGTGAATTTCAACAACTAAATTTTTACTGGCTTTTGCCGCTTGATTTCAATAGGAAAGAGGCCCCATTTTCAGCTTGAACACGGAAGTATCTGCTAGCCCCATATATGGTCCTTCTTCCAGCTACAAAAAGAAAAAGTTAAGCAAACAGTCATTGCCACCATAAAAGACTAGCAATTTGCCTTAGACACAGGTAGGTGACTCTGCTGTGTCCTCAGCTTGTTCCTTAGACCACTCACCTTTTACCACGTATACTTCTGGTATAGTACCTACAGCCACTGTGGACTGAGAGTTAGCTAGATCCTCTGTGGTTGCTTGGGTCCCTTCATTTGGCAAGGGAAAACTACCCTTGTCGGTGCTGGGAAAGGGAACAGGGAAGACATCCCTGTTTGGTCAGATTAGTAACACTGTTGGCCCCAGTTTTCCTGTCAAAAAGAAACAGAAAACTAAAGATGTATCTAGTTCTCCTCAAATTTCCTTAGACAGTAGTTTATTTAATATGGCTCCAGGTTTACTTCAGTCTGTTGATCCCTTGTTATAGGGTGGTTTCTGATAAAAGAAAAAGGGATACTTTTTCCTGAAGAAATTCAAGATTCTGAATCTGGACAGAAAGATGAAGGGACAGAAACAGAGTTTTCTCCTCAGTTTTCTGGTTTCAGACTCAGAGGAGAGCTCAGATTTTCTTCGTGTTTCACTGTTACAGTCCTCACATATGGGTTATCCAGCTCCCGGTAGCCCTCAGTCGGCCCGAATACCAGAATCTTTGGTATATGACGTCGGCTGCCGCCGGTTGTAAAACTGATGTCAGAACGTCAGGTATAAAGGGAGACGGCAGATGCCATTTCCTCAGTCTTTCTTGCCGCAGAGCCCAAAGCAGATGCAATTCACACTAGTGCCGGTCGGCCGTTTACCTTCGTTTTGCTTTCCGACTACCAAGTTTGTGCCTTAGGAAGAAAGGGGAAATGGAGGATGGGAAACCAGGACTGCAACAGTGAATGCACTTGAACATCTACGTTTATGGTAAGTGTACAAAACTGTACTATGCTGTTTGTGTTTCACTGTTGCAGTCCTCACATATGGGTTGATTCCCAAAGCCCAGGAAAAAAACAAAGGGTGGAGGAAGGATCACATATTAAGGGTTGGTAAGAAGGCCCTGCAAAACTGCAGAAGCAAAACCAGCCCTGGATTTAGAAAACAAAGGTAGATTGTAATGCTTTGTGAAAGTATGGACAGAAGACCAAGTAGCTGCTTCTAGAATGTCCTTAGTAGGCACACTTCTCAGAAAGGCTGCAGAGGTAGAGGCTGCTCTAGTAGAATGGGTCCTAATACCCTGAGGGGGAACCTTCCCATGCTGCAGGTAACAAAAGTGAATACAATGAGCAATCCATTTGGAGATGGTTTGTTTTTAAATAGCTTTACCCTGAGCCCCAGGAGCAAAACTAAACTGTTCAGATTTTCAAAAGGATTTAGTCCTGTCTAAGTAAAATCTCAGCTGTCTATGCACATCAAGAGAGTGCAGAATCCTTTCCCCTTTATTTTGGAGATTGTTAAAAAATGTAGGCAGGTGAATAGACTGGTTAAGGGTTAAACTGGAAACTACCTTAGGCATGAAGGAGGGATTAGTTCTCTGAGAAACTCGATCTGAATGAAAAATAATGAAAGGTTCTACTGCCATTAAGGGATACTTTTTCCTGAAGAAATTCAAGATTCTGAATCTGGACAGAAAGATTAAGGGACAGAAACATGATTTTCTCCTCGGTTTTCTGATTTCAGACTCAGAGGAGAATAAGTTTTTTGTCCTGCCTGGGAAGGCTTCTCTTTGAGACTATTTCCAGAATGTGCCGGTGTTTTCAGTGGGAAATCACTGAGGTTTCTAAGTTCATCAGAAGATTCTATGAGCTGTCAACTCTGAAGGTCTGTCAACTCTGAATGATGTGTGTCATTGCCTGCAATTTTCCTGATAGCCTGCTGTCCCTTAAAAGGTAGATTCATTGTATAACATTCCTGAATCTTTGACCTAGCAGCTGTAGCTTTAGTTAATCATACTGCATCTAAACATCTGCTTATTTCCAATCCTACTCTTTCTGACGAGGATGGGATGATTTTTAAGTATGGGGAAAAAGTGCATATCTTCTGCAATTTTGTTTTTCAGAATTTTGAATCGTCTGGCTCGTGTTAAAGTTTATTCTTACTGATTGTGAAAGCATGATGAATGTTTTGTCTGCGGTTTCTTCTTGTCTTTCTTGTTGTCTATGGTTTCTTCCTGTGAGGCAACTCTGCTTTAAATAATTTAGTTCCAAGTCACAACCCATTGTTTACAGTGTGTGTATGACTCAGTTGATACCACTTCCAAGGCTATGCAACTGCTACTGTTTTGAGGAAATTTCCCTTGCTGTATTCTCAGGACCGCCCAGATGATGGGAAGCATGAGATTTTAAATTCCCCTTTGAACAGAGATTTAGTTTTTGGTTCCTGTGCTGCAGAGGTTATCAAAAAGTGTGTTGAAAGGTGTAAGTTGATACTGGGACTCTCAAGATTTTTCTAAAGGATTCTGTAACCCCCATCCAATTCTGGGGAAAAATAAACCTCCTCAAAAATGAGGGTAAAGAGACATTTAAGAATAAATGGCAGGGTAATTCCTGTAATATTTCAAGACTCCCCCAAAACCAAGGACATTCCAGTAAGTCAGAATGACTGTTTAAGGGACCTTGTACCCCCTTCCTCCCTGGCAGTCCATTTTTGTCCCAGAAAGTCAGATTCTGCACTTTTCTGTTTAGCAACAGATAGTTTCAAAAAAATGGGTTCTGAAGATCATTTATCAAAGTTACAGATGGCAGTGTGAGGAAATCCATCCTTTCCAGTGGGTAATACCTCATCCACCAGACCACACTCCTTTATTTCCTCCTGTCATTCAATACATGTCCCAAGGAGTGACAGAACCAGTTCCTCTTTTCCAGGTTGGGAAAGGGTTTTTATTCAAGGATGTTTTTAGTGCCAAAGAAAGATAATGCTTTGAGACCGGTTCTGGATCTTTCTCTCCTAAACCTGATTGTGATAGTACCCAAGTTCAAATTTTTGTCACTTCACAGCCTGTTACCTCTTCTTCCAGATTGAGTATTTAAAACATGTTTATTATTACATCCATATTCATCCATACTTTAGGCATTTCTTAAGGTTGTGTCTGTCTAGATCACATTATCATTTTTCTGCCTTACCCTTTATACTGTCCACCCTCACCAAGAGTGTTCACAAAGGATCTAGCTCCAGTTATTAGCTCATTGCAGCTACAAGGTATCCCCATTTTCCATGTTTAGATGACTTATCTTTGCAGAGTCTTTTTCAAGTGTCAGGAATCACTCACTTAGGTAAGAGGTCTTTTACTCAAGCTGGGAATCCAAGAAAACATTCAAAAATCTTTTTTGATTCCACACAGGATTGTGTTCCTGGGATGTCAACTAGACACCTCAGTTCAAAGAGCTTTTCTTCCACAGGAAAAAAATAGATCTGTATCCAGATCTGTTTCCATTCAGACTTTGGTCACTAAGAGGAGTACCTCAGGATTTTGGGTCTCATGACATCTGTGATTCTCATGATACCCCTGGCAAGACTCCACATGCGAAAGATACAGTAGTCCCAGCACCAGCAGCCTTTGTCTTTTCAAATCCCAGTGCTGGGGTTTGTCAGAAGAGAAGTCATTTGGCATAGACAATAAATTTCTCTAGACCTAGGTCTCCTGAGGATTTCCAAGATGGCTAGTAAGTACACTATCCGAATGGAAGCAAAGAAGAAACTAAGAGAGCTTGAAGGAAAATTAACTAGAAAAGGTGAAGAGTAAACACTAGGAAGACTCCTGCAGCTGTTCGGTAAAAAGTAGTTCAAGATCCAGCTTTGGTGCAGCACTTGGCTTGTAGTAATCTAGAGGAAAAAATGAGTTAAATATGGTCAGCACTGATTAAAATAAATGAAACACTGAAGGACTATATCAATTTAAATAAAAAAGGCTGGAAAATGAAAGAAGCTTTAAACAGATATTCAGATGAGCTGATAAAACTGCAAAAATCAGAGGTTGAAATGAAGAAGAGGCTGGCTGAGTATGAGACTGCAATGTTTCAAAAAATGATAGAATTAGAGGACCAAGCACATAGGGAAAATTTGAGATTTTCTGCTTTACCAGAAAAACTAGAAAGAACAGACTGTATTAATTTTATGAAAGCACATATAAGCAACTGGACTGGCATTCCACTGCATGGACTATTAATTGAAAGGGCAGACCGTGTATATGCCACAAATCTGGCCATAGGAAAGCAGCCAAGACATGCATTAGATAAGATGCAAACCTACCACCAGAAAAGTTTCATCCTGACAGGATTGTGGCGAAAGGAAAGAATTAAAAAGTGGAGGTAGTACTGTGTTTGTGGAAAATGATTATTCACTGTACGCCACGCAGAAGATAAACATGTTTATCCCCAGCAGTCAGGGAATGTCAAGAGGCAGGCTTGAGATTCAAGCTGCTGTATCCAGCTGTCTTCAGAATATTTTTTCCTGGAGGATCAGTCATTTTTTGTTACAGAACAGGCTAAGGAGGAATTAAAAATATTTGTGTAACAAAAACTGAGCCATCAAACATAAGGGGACTCTGCTTCTCATTCATCTGATAATAAAGAACATGGAGAGACTTTGACAGTGAAGCCTTTTCCGTTGTTCTAAAGGAAAATGCTTGAGAGAGGAGAAAAAAGTAGAGGAGTTGAGTAGAAGAATCTGGAGTACCTTGGAATTGAACCAGAGTCTGGAGTTGGGAGATGGATTGAAATGAACAGGAAGGCCAGCAACACAGAAAATAGTGAATAAATGTGAGACTGCTAAGTATCAGCTGTGTTTGTGAAATAAGGCTGTTTAAGTAAAAGTGGAAAGAGTGGACTTTTGTTAACTTTATTAAACTTGTGGGGAACTGAGATGTTTGCCTCACTGTTTCATTTACGTTTGGAAGGACACTGAGAGGAGAGTAAGAAGGAAAAGTTAACTGTAAGTAAAATATTTTTTGTTAACAGTATTTGTATAAAACTTTTCATGATATAAATTTCATGTTTTGTAGTAAAACATTTTAGTTATTGTATGTGGTAAAGACACTAAAGTAAACAGATGCTTTTTTTCTTTTTTAGTATTAAGAAATGTAGGATTTACAATGCAGAAAGAGAAAAAAGGATGAACACAAGCATGCTTTAGGTTAGGCTTTTATTTTGGGTTGTTGAGGTGGGAAATGGGGGGCAGAAGTACATAGATCATAATGTATGTAGAGCTGATGTGTTATGTCCTGCTTTTGCATAGGTGAATGTCTGGATTAAGAACCTTGGCTTAATCTATTTTAAGTGGAAACAAGTAAATAAGAGAATATTGGATATAATGAAAAGTTTTCCTTTAGCAATAAATGTTTCTGCTTCTCTTTAGAATCCTGCAGCTGAGGACTTAATTTTTTCTATTATTTTTCCATGGAGACAACCTGATTATAGGACATTAAAAAAAAGTCAAAGCACTGTTTTTTTCAAGGCTAAAATGTAATGTTTACTGAAAGCATACAAGTTGTTTTTCACATCTGAGAGGGGGATAAAGATAAACCCAAGTCTTGACTTCTGCCTGCTCCAAATCACCACAGATGCCTTGGGCATTGCTTCGGGAGCAGGAGGGAATGAATGTACAAGGTGTGCAGGACATCAAGGACTGATGCAAGCACATAAATATAACAGAGGTGTTTGCCCTTATCAAGGCACTCAGCTCTTTGAATCTTCTTTGGTTTGGACCTCTTCAAGTTGTTACAGACAATTCCACAGTCATGCGATACATCAACAAGCAAGGGGAAACCATGTGATACTCTTTGCAGACCAGCCATGTAAGCTTTGGATATAGCATCACATCACAATGTCACTCTACAGGCATCCAACATTCCTTCAGAACAAAACTGCATAGCAGACAAGTTGAGCAGAACAAGGGCAGAACCTCCTGAACAGAAACTAGATCAGGGGGTCTCCATTCTGGGCCAGGAAATAGTGGATGTTCTGTAGTCCTATCTCGCCTTCATTCTTACTTTTGGGGTCGGAGCCGAACCTCGGCTCCGACTCGGCCATACTCTAGCTCGAAATCTTCTGGTTGGCTCGTGGCTAGGGGATATCCCATGATGCATCACTAACACAACCCTGATCACGTTTGCCGCTCGTTCAGCTCAGACGTGATTCTTTTTGGCTGTGGCTAAGTGAAAATTTTCAATATCTTTGACTGGTTTATTGTTGGCTAAAATAACCTTTTTGGTAGTTTAGTGTGTTTTTTGCAGTCCGTGTCTGTTTCAGACTATTTGCTGCTTTGTTTACTTTGTGTACTGTTTGTAAGTTGATTGGCCATTCTTTCGTTGGCCTCTTGTATCCCTGCATTGCTATCCCTTGTGCTGCTTGTTTCTCCTTCTTGTTTCCTCTCTCCTTAGACTAGGCTCGTTTAAGTTAGAGGACCTAGTCCTCGGTTCTGTTGTTTGTCTCTCCCTTGGGCTAGGCCCGTTTAAATTAGAGGGCCTAGTCCTAGAGTTATCACTTTCTCCTCTTAGGGCTAGGCCCGTTTAAGTTAGAGGACCTAGTCCTCTGTTTGCCTATTTGTCTGTACGGTGCTTTTCTATCTGTTGTGTTTTGTTATTAGCGGTTTTTGCATTATGTCAAAAGATACTAAGGATCATAAGCCTTCGGGCTTCAAAAAGTGTACTAAATGTGCCCAGAAAATGTCCTTGACAGATGGGTACAATTTGTGTGTTTACTGTTTGGGGGCTATCCACCTCCAAGAGTCTTGCCTGTTTTGTCATGCATTCAGTCCTCTTGTTCTTCAGGAGAGGAAGAACAAACTTATTTTGAAAGGACTGTTGAAACATTCCTTTGAGGAGGAATTGGCATCTTCATCATCCAGCTCTAGATCTCCTTCCTCTTCTAAGAAAGACAGACCAAAAGCTACAAAAAGACCGTCTCCCACCCATTCTGTGTCATCGGAGCCACCAGACAAAATTACAGAAAGTGACTACACCCTCGTCGGATCCACTGGTTTTGGTGCCGACACTACCATTGTGGATTCCATCAGTTTTGGCTCAAAGAGCTTCGGAGCTAGTAACTGACAGTACATCTTGGAGCCAGTCAACTGAACTCCGACCGATTTCCCCGACTCTTAGGTCGCCTATATTTCCAGCGATCTAGATCCCCCACTCTATATTCCAGGCCCTCTAGGAGCCTTTTGGATGAGGACGTTGAGAGAGTGGTGCGTAGACTGCTTCAGATTTCGGCACTGGCAAATTTACTTTCAGCTCCGTCCCAGTCGGCTCCAGAGCCTAATGTGCCCTCACACCTTGTCGATGTTCCTCCTCTAGGCTTCTCTGAGCCTTTGGAGCCAGAGTTGTCAGTGTCTTGTTTTGTGGAAAGGTTGGTTCCAGCTACCTCAGTTGGTCTCTCGGTTCCGATATCCACTCCGACCCTTTCAGTGCCATCCGTGGGGTCTAGGGTCCTCAGTTCTCCGGTCAGACCCGAGGGGAATGCTTCGAATCGAACTTCTTCGGTTCTGAGCCTACCTCTCAGTGCTTGGGCTCGGGTGAGTTTGGACCCCACATCTGCCAAGGAGCCCATCTTCTCGATGCCAAGGACTGCCTCTGCATCTTCAGAGTGGAGGGCATCCTCGGAGCCGGGAGGATCGGCCTTTGAGGTGATGAGGAGTGTGCTGTCCAGGTCTTCAGTTTCAACCAGAGGTACAGACACTCTTCCCCCTAAAGCGCCAACTTCAGTCTCAGCTCCCTCTCTCTTCCTACACAGCAGAGACTCGCAGCCTCAGGAAACCTCCATGAGTGGTCCCCAGTCTTCCCAGGTCTTCCCAGAATATCTTTCTGAGGAGCCACCTAGGAAGAAAACTTGTAAGAGGAAACATGTTTTCTCCCCTGAGGAGTCTATTACATCGGACACTGACCTCGAGGAGTCAGAAGGGTCCCCCAAGTCATCCTCTGATGATATCTCATTCGCAGATATCCTTGAGATCCTGAAACAGAGAGGTGGCTGGCCCACTTCATCCCCTTCTGAGAGGAGTCATTGTACCTGAAGGCTTTCGGGTTTCAACCCTCTGCCTCTTGGGTGTCTCCACCTGTTGACAAGCTACTGGATCTAGTGAGTTGAAAGGTGTGAGAATCTCCTGATTCTGTGGAAAAGGTTCCTAGAAGACCAAATCATTTTTTGTCAGCACTCCAGGACAAGGACTTTCTTACTAAGGGCATTCCAGTAGATGCCATGGTGATGGCAGTAGCCACCAAAAAGGAACATGCCGAAACTTCCTCCACTGTCCATCCACCGAACAAGGAGTCTTGAATGATGGATAGGTATGGGAAGCGTGTCTTTTCCTCAGCGGCTTTTACACTTAGGTCGCTGAACTACCTGTCTCATTTCACAAGGTTCCAATGAGATCTCCTAAAAGAGCTGGGAGATGCTCTACAGGATAATGTATCTGATGCGGTATCTCAGAAGGTCACTGCACCGATGTCTACCCTGAATTCTATTGTGAACTCCTCCATGAGACTGATATCTTACCCAGCTGATGGAGAAAGTAGGGCAGCGGGTTCAGGAGTCTCTTAAGAGACACTTCTGGATGCGTTTGTGCAACTTTGCAGAGGCCTTTAAGCCTACATTTACCAATGCCCCCTTTGACGGATCCTCATTGTTCGGAACCAAGGTAAAGGACACACTCACCAAGTGCGAGCAGGAAAGAAAAACCCCGTCTGCCGTGGGAGTCCATTTTTCCATTCCTTCTAGACCCTGTCCCAAAGGGCAGAAGGGCGGTAAAATGTGGTTCAAAAAATCGCAGAGGTTTTTTTCAGGACGCAGAAGGTGATTCCTTCTCCAGAGGCAGAGGAGGAGGAAATAATGGTAGACACCGCCCTAGAGGCAGAGGAGGCCCACAGAACCAGGGAGACCGTGATTCCTTTTGTGTTCGTCCCTATCAGCGCTCCTGAAAGGAGGCCCAACTCTCTGGAGCCAGTTGGGGGTCGTATTTCTTTATACCCAGAAGCCTGGCACGGTATCACTCAAGACAAGTGGGTATTAAAGATAATTACCAGAGGTTACCATATTCCCTTCTCTTCTCCACCCCCTCGGACCAGATGAATCCCAGATGTGCCACCCAATCACAGGGATTCAGCAACTGTAGAAATCAAAAGTTGTTTGTAAAGAGAGCTATCCAACCCGTCCTTGCAGACCAAGTAGGATTAGGGACTTCAGATTCTTTTTGGTGCCAAAAAGAACAGGGGACATAAGACCCATTTTGGATCTCAGCAAATTGAACGAATCTGTACAGAAGTCCAAGTTCCAAATGGTCACCTTACAATCAATACTCCTGTTGTTAGGAAAGACATTTGGATGTGCTACATAGACCTCCAAGATGCATACTACCATATCAAAATGGACAGGGCATCGAGGAGTCAGTTACGCTTCTGGCTGGGAGCGAGTCATTATCAGTTCCGCACCCTGCCCTTTGGTCTCACCACAGCCCCAAGGGTGTTCACCAAATGCATGGCAGTGGTTACAGCTCACTTGAGACATCAGGGATTCCAAGTGTTTCCATATCTGGATGACTGGCTCCTGACTGCCACCACCATGCGTCTACAGTTACAGGCCAGGGACATTACCATTTCATCTTGCCTGCAGTTAGGGATTTCAGTAAATTGGCAAACACCTGCATTATCACCCTCTCAGCATATGAATTTTATTGGCGCCGAAATAAACACTGTTTCAGTGAGGGCTTACCTTCCCCTAGAAAGAATTCAGAGCCTAAGGGAACAAGTCCTGAGTTTACTTCCTCTAAGGAAAGTGAAAGCAAAAGTGGTGCTCAAGTTGTTAGGGATAATGGCTTCGACAATAACACTAGTTCCATTAGCCAGACTGCACATGAGGGTCCTGCAGTGGTTACTTTTTGCCCAATGGTCACTGCAGTATCTACCGCTTTCTCACCCCATCCTGATAACAGATTTGTGCAAGCAGGATCTTTGCTGGCGGACCCAGACCAGCAATCTAAACACAGGCAGACTGTTTGCCCCCCCCCCCTGTTGCAACTGTGATCACGGATGCCTCCCAGATAAGGTGGGGGGGCATTATCTTGGGAGAACAGTCCAAGGCAATTGGCAGGAACAAGAGGCTCATTTGCATATCAACGTCTTGGAGATGAAAGCAGTGCTTCTAGCGTTGCAAGCACTTCACAGCTTTCTCCCTCTAGGGACGATTGCTATCCACTCAGACAATATGTCAGTGGTGTGGTACATAAACAAGGAGGGACCAAATCTTGCCCCCTCTGCAGAGAAGCCCTTAGAGTGTGGGAGTGGACATCCCATGTCATCCCAGCGCTTTCTGGTCGCAACGCACATCCCGAGAAAATCCATCATCATAGCCGACAGGCTCAGCAGGGCTATTCTGATGCCTCACGAGTGGTCTCTGAACACATACATTGCGGAACAAAGTTTTCGCAAATGGGGTCAGCCTTGCTGCGATCTGTTTGCCACCCCTCTCAATGCCAAATGCAGCAGCTACTTCACCCTTATTCCCCTGGAAGGGGAAACACCAAGAGATGCACTCATTCACGATTGGCCCTCGGGACTTCTCTATGCTTTCCCTCCTTTCCCCCTCATATCGAAGGTAATTCAGAAAGCAATATCCTTGGGAAGAAAAATGATCCTTACTGGCCTCGATAGATTTGGTTCCCCTTTCTCATACCTCATCTAATGGACGAACCGTGGACTCTGAAGCCAGTGCCAGATTTGCTCTTGCATATGTCAGAGGTGTTCCATGCCTCGCTCCACACCCTCAACTTGACAGCTTGGCTGCTCCAATTCCATCCCTAGTCAGGCTTCATGACTTTTCTCCCGGTGTTGTACACATCCTGACATCCTCTCACAAACCTTCTACCAGAAAAATTTATACCAGTAAATGGGAAAGATTCTCCTTTTGGGCCCGTGAGAGAAACCTGGATCCTTACACAGCTCCCATTTCAGACTTCCTTTCTCAGTTATTCAACCAAGGTTCAGCAGCTGCCACTATTAAAGTTCAATTGGCAGCCATTTCCACCTATCATTTGGCCAATGAACCTAATCTTATGGCTCATAGGCTGTGTAGAGCCTTCCTTAAAGGGACCACCTTGTTAAGACCCCCAGTCATGGATCCAGTGGCACCATGGGATTTGAACTTTGTTCTCCATAAACTTACGTCAAGCCCTTTCGAACCTTCAGCTGCATGTGACCTCAAATTTTTATCTTGGAAAACTATATTTTTAGTGGCCATCACTTCTGCAAGAAGGGTCTCTGAACTGCAAGCTCTTTCCATTAATCCCCCTTATTTGCTGTTTCACAAAGATAGGGTCTCCTTACGAACAAACCCTTCCTTTATTCCTAAGGTTTCTTCTCAAGCCAATATTAATCAATCTGTTGAATTGCCTGTATTCTTCCCTAATTTTTCTAACAAGGCAGAGTACAAATTTCACCAACTGATGTGCATAGACAATTGCATTTTTATTTGGACAGAACTAAAGATTTCAGAAGGTCAGATCAATTGTTTGTTTCCTTTTAAGATGCTAGGAAGGGCCTTCCAGTTTCTAAAGTCACATTATCTCACTAGATTTCCAGCTGCATTTCCTTTGTCTATTATCCAGTGGCAAAGATCTTCCCTTCAAGGTGAAAGCTCATTCTACCAGGTCTGTGTCTACCTCGGTAACATTTATGGCTAAAATTCCAATAGATAACCTTTATGCTGCAGCAACATGGGCTTCACCTCATACATTCATTACTCACTACAAATTGGATATGGCCAATTGGATATGGCTTCCAGGAACAGGTCTTCCTTTGGTTCCACAGTACTCAGGAGCATTTTCCAATGAGTCACCCAAGATGAAGGTGCTAGGGACGCTGTCCCAAGAGTAAGAATGAAGGCGAGATAGGACTACAGAACATAAAAAAGTTATGTACCTATCATAAAGTTCGTTGTTTGTAGTCCATCTCGCCCTTCAGTCTTACGAACCCACCCTCCTGCCCCCTCCATGAGGACCTGGGGTAGAGTGTCTCCTGTTTGTTTGGTTATGTTAGTCCTTTCGACTTGATTTGTTCTTTGTCACTGTATGTTTCTCCTTGCATCAAACAAGATCTGGGTTGTGTTAGTGATGCATCATGGGATACGTCCTAGCCACGAGCCAACCAGAAGTTTTCGAGCTAGAGTATGGCCGAGTCGGAGCCGAGGTTCGGCTCCGATCCCAAGAGTAAGAATGAAGGGGTGAGATGGACAACAAACATTGAATGTTATGGTAGGTACATAACTTCTTTTTCTCCCTTCTTTTACAAATGAATAGGTGCAGTTGCCACAAGCTTCCTCCCAGAATGGATCTACTCGCATAAGATCAGGGGTGTTTTACATACCCCAACCCTAACAAACTTCAACTAACTGCCTTCAACTAACTGCCTGGATGATAGGGTCTTAATTTCTTTTATGCACCTGTTTATGACGACATGCAGAAGGTACTAATGGAGGCAAGAAAGCCTGCTACTAAAATGCATGTATTGGTAAATGGAAAAGGTTTATAGTTGGTGCTAAGAACATAACCAGCACCCATTCAGGGTTTTTGTTTCTTTTGTTTTAATATTGTAAATACTCTATATTAGCTCTGAGAATTGTGCATTATTTCTAAGGTTTGTGACATAGCTAAAGAAGGCTTTGTCTTTAGCCGTAGCAGAAGTGACGTTTTTCATTTCATACTTTTGGAGGATTTGATTTTTGGTTCCAAGTTCTTTCTTGATCTTTTTTGGGTTCTAGTCTAGTTATGGGGTATTACATTTGTTCTTGCATTTTTAAATTTTTCCTCTTGTTGTATAGTTTATTTATACTAGGGTTCTACCATTGGAGTTTATTGCTGAATTTGGCATTGTATTATGTCTTATGGGAACAGATGTCACAATACATGTTGTGAGGTGGGCATAGAAATTATCCATAAATGTGATAGCATGGGGTCATTAAGATAAGGAGGGCATTTAGATTTCATCAGGTCATCAGATGGATTAGGTTTGCCTTAGAGCAGTCTCTGAAGTCAGAAGGATTTGTGATAAATCTGGTTTCATCTTCATAATGAGTGTTACTGAACAGTTGTCAGATTTGACCGTTAATATGGTCAATATTGATGAGAACCAAGTGCAGTATTTTTGAACCTCTGGCTGGGACTTGAAAACAAGTTGATCTAGGTAGCTGGCATTTATGAAATCCAGGAATCTTTGTGCATAACCTATTTGTGGTGGTATAGCGTTCCCAGTTATTGGAAGGATAGTGTAGGTCCCCCATGAGAACAGTATTGGGTTCAGTAGGGAAGCAAGTCAGATTTAGATTTGCCTTATGGGCTGCAGGAGATGTGGTGTTATGGTAGTTGGCTATGATATGGTATGGAGTTGTATTTACAATGAAGAGGAATTTACAATTTTTGCCCTGCCTTAAGAGTTTGCAGGTAGATTGGCATCTTAGGAATATGGACACACTCCCCTCCAATAACACTATAATTTTTGGTGCTAGGTCTGAAGATGTGGTTGCACTGAAACCCTACACTGCAAAGTTGTGATTACTGTTTTGAAACCAATATTTTTTTTTCAAGAATTCTGAAGACCTGTAAAGAGTGCAGCTTCTTCTTTAAGCTTCTGACATATATAGAATAGTGTAGTGGAAGACGCAGAGCTGTCAGTGAGCTTGAGGCAGTTCTTGCATTGCTTCAAGGTACCTGTTGCTGTCAGGCTGGCACCAGACAGTGAGGTACAGTGTGACTCCATGATCTATACAGAGCCTAGTGAAACAGGGAGTACTAATGAGTCATTTGATCTGTCTAGTGCGATGCATGCCAAAGGGTGCATTACATTCTGTACAGAGTCTAACCAGTGCAGAGTACAGGGGAACAATAACTTCACTGGTTTTGGAAGAAATGCCCTAGATGATTAATTATGATGTATAGAATGATTTCCTGTAGGCGGTTGAGAAGGAGCCATCTACCCAGGTTTCTAGGTCACTGATGACACGCATTGTGGAAGGGGGTATCATTGTTGCAGTAGGTGATGACAAATATTTTGTTTACCGAAGGAGATGATAATGCATTCAGCATTTGACCCCTTTCTCAGTGTTTCATGTGTTAATATGTTAATGTGTGATGGTTCAGCTTGAAGGGAATTTTTATCAGTTACTGATTTGATAACTACACTCATCTTGCAATCACTGGCAAACTTGGTCAGCCAGAGATCCATGTTGTCAGTGCTGTAATCAGTGAAATAAATACCAAAAAGAAGGGAGCCCAGGGGAATGCCACTGGGGAGAAGGTATGACCTGCCCTTAACAAATCTGAATTGCTGTGCGTCAAAACAAAATTCTTAATGTCCTAGTTAATGAGGTCAGTGATGTGTTCCATAACTTTGCAGCCAAGACTAGTAAGACTAATGGGTTTAGGGTTGCTGTGGTCAGTG
This sequence comes from Protopterus annectens, assembly GCF_019279795.1. Taxonomy (NCBI): domain Eukaryota; kingdom Metazoa; phylum Chordata; order Ceratodontiformes; family Protopteridae; genus Protopterus; species Protopterus annectens. Next base: position 1,189,211,118 of record NC_056746.1, on the reverse strand, counting down.
GTGGGACCACCTGAAGGGGCATCACCATCACAATGCCGCATTGATTGGGAACATGGCCTTTTGTAAGGCTTAGGTTGAACAACTTAAGGAAGGGATTAGCCTGCTTGACACTTACAGCCCAGAATGTTGTTGGGACCCATTGAAGACTTATTTTTGGTCATAGAGAGTACTTTAAGGATGTGGTCCTTGGAGATAATAGGAAGGGAAGTGACTCTGGTAAATTTGGAGTAGGGATGATAATTTCATGAAAGAAATTTGCAACAAACTTGTTAGTAAATAAGTTGGTGATGTTAAAGATTTGAATAGGAGATGCCATTATAGATAAGTCCCGAGTATTGATGTAAATGATTACTTAGTTTTCTAATGTTGCTGAAGAAAGACTTAGGCTAAGGATAATTATATGTTCATGGCCTTTAATTTCTTGGTGAAGTGTTATTTATTCGCATTATGATGAAAGTTTCTGGCCTTACAAGGTAATATGAACAGTTTCTTCCTTCTGTTGTAAAATGTATTTATATTTACTGACCATGGGGGTGGGGGTTGGGGGGGCTGTTACTGCATTTGCTACTGTAGTTGGTCCTGGTGGAGACAGCCCTATTAATACATTTATCTAAATGAGCATAAATATCCTTGACATAGGTGACTACATATCCCAGTTCTATTTGGGGTTAACATGCAAGCAGTTTGCAGTTTCATTTGACAATTGTTACATGTTAGCTTTTTTTTAAATCTCTACAGAGACTGCCAGTGTTAACCATGGGAGAGGATGTTCTGAAAGTAAAGGTAACAGGTTGGTGATCAGACTTAATTGCAGGAACAACCATGGGCAGTGAGCAGGCTGCAACCAAGTTTGTGAGAACTAGGTCCAGCTTATTTCATCCTCTGGTAGTGTTACAGATAAAATGATACATGGAATTCTCATTCACCTTGTGCATACTCAATGTTAGAATTATAAGTACTCCAATTTATGGAGGAGTTGTTGAAATCACAGAAGATTAAAAGATCCATTTCGAATAGGAATGTTTTCTAGGAATCCAACCTGCCCTCAGAATCACTGCAAAGTCAAAATCAATCGGTGAAAAGTCCAATCCAGGTGTACCACTCTGTGGCGTTAGACAAACATTGTAACTGTTCACTGAGTGCTGAATAGCCTAATTGGATTGGTATACCTAGACTGGACTTTTCAGTGATTGCATTTTTTTACGGTGTTTCTGAAGTCATGTTGGATTTGTGAGTTGCTTTGGTTTTTGGTTCCATGTTTTCTAGTAATGCTAGGAACTTCCAGTCATGTGGTGTCATGGATGGGGGCCTGTAATAAGCTACAAGTTGAAAGTCCATCTTGGGTAGTGTTAGCTGGAGTTTAGAGAGCACACTTGGAGGGTTATTAGATATAAGTATGGTAGGCATAATATCCCTGATGAAAATCAAGACACTGGTGCCATTTCTAATGGGCTTGACAGCATGAAGGCACAGAACCCAGGCACAAAGTGGGTGCTCTTATTACATTTGAGCCATGTCTCAGTCACTGCACAAACTTGGCTCGTTCCAAATTAGAAGCGTCTCCAGGTCTATTTGTTGATTAGACTTCTGACATTAAGAAAAAGGCCACCTTAATGTTGTCTAATTTATGATTTGATGTGTTTGTTACATTGGGAAGCAAGCAGAATCATTGAAAATCTCATCCCAGGGAGAGACATACTGGATCCTATCAAACAAAGCTAATTGCTGAAACCAGTTATATTCTGTTTGACTCCAGGCATCTTCTTTGGTGAGGATACCACTCAAGACCATAGGCTTATCCTTGACTGAAGCATGAGTAACAAGTTCCAGTGAATGTTTCTGCATGTCTTTAATGGGTTTTCATGCCAGATCATTCACTCCAGCATGAACTATGGAAATGTCATAGTTATACTTTCTGGAGGAGAGGATTTTAATGACTTTGTCCTTGTTCACTCTGGTGAGTATGGAATAATTGTGCCTACCAATGTAGTCACCAGGTACAAAGATATTTCCAGAAACTGATTTATTCTTAGGCTCAGGGTTAATTTATTTGTGATGTGTTGATGAAACGGTGTATGTGGTAAATGTTTTTTGTGGGGACTTGTTAATGCCTAATCATATGAGTTCTAGGAGGCTTATGTAGCCATTTCTTAATGACTTTAGCATATTATTTTTTTGCTAATATTATGAGGATGTTGCATTTGTATGAGTCGGGGTGAAACAGTTTGATGCTCACTGAATGCATGCATGGGATTTCAAGAGGGCTGCCTCCAACTTCACTATATGTTTACACCTCTCACAGATGGAAGCAATTGATAGAACATTCAGTACAGTTAACTGCAGTTCATCTTGGTATAAAGCAGACAAGTAAAAAGTTAAAACCGATGAAAAACAGCTGCAATTCAACCACGTGGTGCTAGGTGACCCAGAAACTGCAGCAATCAGTGTACTTTCACTAGACAACCCTACTGTTTTGTGATGGTCCGTACACAAGGCCTAAACCAAGGCAGATGCAAACAATGCAGACTGTAAATTTAAGTTGAAAAATAGTCAAAACAACAGGATTTCAACAGAATTAGCTAAACAAATTTAAGTGCAGTACAGGTAGTACTAAAACTCATAATAACTTCCCTGAGTTAACTATGGAGTATCACATGTTCAAATCAGCTTTTGTATCTTTTTTGTTTTTTTTCCAAGCAGGAGCAGACCTGGGCAGCTTTCGGGAGCCATTGATAAAAGAGAGCAATAACAATGAGCTGGTCTCTGTATAAAGCAGACTAACTATGGTGTACCAAATGTAAAACATCTAAAATGTTCTAGTTCCTTGATATTGAGGACATAATTTTGTTGGGTAGATCAAGAACTGCATTGCTTAAGAAAGCTGTAACATTAAAATGGAAGCAAAGTTGCAGTACCAACAAAGGATGGAGTCATTGAGATAATGGGACAGATCAACAAAGGATCTTAAGGTCAAACAAGACAGTGGGTTAAATGGATGATCTGGTCTTTGAGTATGGCCAGTGTAGCCTCTACTCAGTAATGGGAAAAGTGCACAGAGGCTATTATTGCCCTGGGGGAAAATCTGTACTAAAGGAAAATACTGTAAAAATGAATGCTGAAAATTAAGTTATGAAATTATAAAAAGAGTATGAGGCTATAAAAGTGATTAATTTTGTTTAATTGATACGGCTAAATGTTGCATGTTAAAATGCTACTTGATTATTTATGGTTTAATAAAGTTCAGTTTTTCCAGCAAGAATTCATATAAAAAATAAACTACATACGTTTACTAGTTCTTTCATCCTTTTCAGTGGTAACACAGGACAGTTTCCAGTTACAGAATTGCACCTTAATTAAAAATAATTCCTGTGAATGATGGATAAAAGGGGGTTATGATTTAGACTGTGATTACTGAGCTAGAAAATTTAAAAAAAAAAATGTCCTTTTGTTTGCTCTGTTACTTACCGGAAGATCAAAGAAGGACATTACTATGGAAATTTTAGTTAAGAATTTGAACATATCTACATTATAACTAGAACTGATTTGTTGTTTTTGACAGAGAAATAAAACTGGATTTATGAGGCATGTTAATCAGAGACATTTTCTGCGGCAGACTTCATAACTGATTTTGACCAAGAACTTATTGGATATGGAAATATAATACAGTGATCTCAGATGCAGTGCCAGCTTTTTGATAATGCTAGCATCAAGAGAGTGCACTGAATTTAGTTTTGCCTCAAAAAGGCATCAATCAGATACTGCACTGAGCATTAACCTAGGTCAGGACACAGCATATTTCACAGAGCAGAAATGAAGTGTCAAGTTGGGCAGGCGAGTTTTGTGAGAGTATTGCCATTGGGTACAAATCCAAGAGATAAGTATGGGAGGAGTTCCAAATGAGTTACATACCAGGCACCTATAACTGGGCTAATTACTGACCAAACAGGATGAGCTAATTGAAATAAATGACAAAGGCAAAATATCTGAAGATGTACACAAATTCAGCATAACTGCAAAAGGCCATTTTGGATACAGAGATTTTTATAGTAGAATCTTGACTGTGACATTTGTGATACTGCAGGTACATGCTCCATTTGTGGAAAAACATTGGTTAACTATCTCAATTAAATTGAGGCAGATTGGGGGAACAGATGTTGAAAACTTATACCCCTAATTGTGGGACTTCCAAGTTCAGAGACAGAAAAATATCCTTTTCCACTATGACATTAACAGTACCACCCAAAATAGAACAAGTTGCGTAATATTAAAATAGAAATAGTTTTTATGTGTATTTATCTATCTTTCTATCCATCTGTCAGTCATTTGTTAGGTGAACCCGTCCAGGGTACGCTTTCAGCCATGATCTGGGCCAGTGATGGCGCACCTATGACACGCATGTCAAAGGTGGCACGCCATGACGTTTTGGGCGACACACCAGCATTCACCAACACACGAGGTACCACTGAACAAAAATATAAGAAATATGTGAACCTGCACTTATCTATTAAAACTCAGCAACAAAAAAGTCCTTAATTGATGTTAATCACATCAAGTGCAGTGTGTTCTATATTTCTTTTTTCAGTTCAATTCAAAATTACTATTAAAAGTAGGGTAATTTTTTGGTGCACTTTTTTAAGCCCAGTTATCAGTACACATTTTCTCTATTGTAAGTCACTGATTTTTCTTTTACTTTTGTAATACGCAGCAGCACACATGACTGGACTATGTTTTTTTAAATAAATTAATATGTAAAGAACTGTTTCTTTTTTGTTGGGGGGGGGGGGTTCATGCCAGCAGAATTAAGATAGGCATTTTCCAAATTTTTGACACACTGAGCCCAAATGGTTCGCCATTACTGATCTGGGCTATAGGGTAAAGACAATTACAATAGTTAACTGACTCACTTCACAGAACACATTCCATCAAGTGAAATACTAATGACTTAAAATAAACTTCACATTAGAATAAATATATCTGCAGTACAGTCAGGAGTAATAACGCACACTTTTTTGTTCAAGTGCTACACAAGTTATTTAAAAGTTCCTTTTCAGATACCATTGTTGTAGAGTAAGACATCTTTTAAAATGGTAGGAATTGTCCTGGACATAGAAAATGACAAAACTGTGATGTTTAAGCATCCAATGACTCTTGAATTCACTATCTCTGGACGTTATTGTGTCAACATTCTAGGTAAAGACCTTAAGGAAAGTCTTTGTAAGAACAAGGTCCTAACAGTTTCAGAGAACTAGACTAGAGAGGACAAGCAGGATGTTTTAAAGAAACTCCATCTTCAATTTGAACATGTTTCAGTGGCTAGACTGCAGAAGCTGCTATATAGTTAAAGAAATGGACTCTCAAATGTGTTTCTATCATGAAAAACATTATTGATGATTGCGAGGTTTGCCTGAAGTGTAGCAGACACAAACCCTAACCATCATTTCCTTCCTGGTGCCTCTCCTTAGTCGCCAGGTCAACGTAGGCCTCTAATACTTACCCAAACATACTCTGCAAGTTTGGGACCAGTGAGGAGATCGAGACACCCTGTTGCAGCATCTTACTTCCTAAGAAGTGTCTTTCTTTATTTTCCCTGCTCCTGTTGTGTGTGTCCCATATTGCCATGTGGTGGGATGTATAGTGGATTTCAGCATGGATGCCTGTTACTTCTGCAATTGGGTGACGTTCAGCAGGATACTCCACCCACCCTCAGGAAGCACCTTATGGTTGTTTCCACATTCTCTACCAGTGAAATGAAATTCCAACAGTGTGCCCAAAGCATACACCCCTCCCTCCTCCACCTCACAGGATGGATACCCCCATCCCCCTCGTCATCATTAGCGATGTCCAAGCGGTTAATTGAACACTAGTCATCTGGACTGTAGTCGTATCTTTATCCTTCTACACTGGCACTGGGTTATATCATCGATCATTTGATACGTCTTAGTGCTGCAGGCATTATTAGCACAAAGAGATCATAAGAGACTGTAAACAAATTGACTCATTGCATTGCTGTGTAGGCAAGCATACCTCCCCCTCATAAATTATTCAGTGAAGTGGTGATGAATTCAATAATAATGTAATTAGAGATATGACAGAAAACTTCAGTATCAAAACTATTTAGTATCAAAACTATGACCATACTGGTGTTGGTGCTTGAAACAACAGGCTGCTACAGTGACATAATCAGACACTGGTAGAAATAATGTTATAAGTAAAAGCTTGTAATGAATGTGACTGAAAATTCTATTAGACTGAAGCCTCTCTAAAGAATCATGAGCAAAATGTATATGGCTAGAGTTCATATAAGCCTGTATTTGGTCATTCCTCATCTCTCTCTTGTGTTTCAGCTGACAAAGTTGTCTACTGTTAAAGGGACCACAAGAAGCACATATTTCAGCATTACATTTGTCAAGAAAAGCATTTGCTGAGGCTGAAGGTTTGGGCAAAATATGGGCAGCCCTACAGAAGTAACTCTGCACCACAAATGAAAGGTTCAAAATTGTAGACGATGTATATATATATATATAGATATATATATATATATATATATAGATATATATAGATATAGATATATATATATATATATATATATATATATATATATAGATATATATATATATATAGATATAGATATATATATAGATATATATATATATATATATGTATGCAAAAGAGCTAACTGTACCTAGTGGAAAGGACTTGTGTAAGGTTGCATCATTTCAGGCTTTGTAAAAACATAACAGAAGTGGAAGATCAGTTCTTGGTAAAAATGGCAGCGATGAGGTGAGAGTCTTGTTGGAAATTATTCCAAAGAACTCCCTATGTGGAAATGAAGATTAGGTGGGGAATTGGCTACTGACAGAATGAGGCTAACTCATGCGCCACAATGAGGTAGTAGCCTCAGAATTAAAACATGTCAGTCAGTTGGCTTTGTCAACATAGGAAAAGGGGTACAACATACTGCTGAAATCTTCGAGCAGGCTAGTAAAGCTGCATTAAGACAACAATTAGTGTACAGCTGATATTGTAGACATAAAAGGGTCCACTGAAATGTCACATATAGAAGATAATCACATTGAACCAAGAATTGGTCAGATAATAGCACTCTCATGTGGAATGTGATGTTCTCCTAAGGATATTAGCATTTCAGTGAGAACAATGGGCTGAGAAACAGAACTGTAAAAATAATATTTTGAAGAAGTTGATAATTTTTGCCAAAAATATATCTCCACTAGGTGGATATCAGCCTCAAAGAAACTATAAAAGGAATAACACCTGAAGCATGCCTTGTGGGTAGAGGGCTTACAAAAGAACTTAAAAAAAATTCACCAACATGTACACCAGAATATCTTTGTCACCTCCTGGTCATATGTCAGAAGCAGTAGAATGTACTTTTTGTGGATATTTAATTGTGCATTTTTACCAGATATTTAAATCTGCATTTTCAAATTTCCCCTGTGGCACTTGAAACTAGTACAGTAATCTCCAGAGTGTGCAACAAGATAGAGAATTTTCTCATGGTGTTTATATGTATCCTGTTCCTTATGGAAGATGTGTGCGATAGACATCTGCAGCTGGAAAAGCCACAGAAGTTCCTCACAAAGAGGATTACTGGCCTCAAACAAATGCCCTACACTGACCGCCTCAAAAAAACTCCAGCTTTACTCCGTAGCATATCGCCTACTCCGAGGTGATCTCTGCCTAACATATAAAGCTATGTCAAACCCAGAGCTGTTGGACATACTACACCTAAAGAAATCCCAATCCCTCCGAGCTACATGCTCTAGGGACCTAAACCTTGTCACCACAATAAACAGGACATGCTGGAGGGATAGATTCCTGTCCCAGAGACTTCCCATACTCTGGAACAGGCTACCCATCTATGTCAAGCAAAGTTCTTCATTAGCACTCTTCAAGAAAAATCTTGATGAGTGGATGGGAAATAGGAAATATACCCCGGGGATCACTTCTGTGTCTGTGCTCGACAGTGGCACAGGAAAATAACTTTCTTGGGTGGCGTAAGCCAGGGAACCTTGTTGGCTAGGCTTACGTAGGCCTCTGGGCCGATAGCCTAGTACTTACTTATGAATCTATAAATGTTCATCATGTTTCACTGTTGCAGTCATTACTCTTGGGTTATCCTGCTGGCAGGCTAACCTCAGTCGACCAGAATTCCAAAGTCTAGGTCCGGCGTCGGTTGCTGTCGCCTCTTCCCTGACGTCAGTGCGCCAGGGGTATAAAAGATGCAGCTGACGCCATTTTCTTCAGTTTTTCTTGCCCCAGATGTCAGGTGCCCCCAAATTGGTAGGCTGAAAAATATGCCAATAAACATGCACAAAAAAATAACATTTTCTTTATCTACAAGCAAATACACCAAATAGGTTGTATAGGATAGAGAAGTGCAGATAAGTCCCAGCAAAGAGAAGGGGGATGGTGGGTGGGTAACCTGGACTGCAACAGTGAATACACTCGAACATCTACATTTATGGTAGGTACACAACTGTATTATGTTCATCGTGTTTCACTGTTGCAGTCATTACTCTTGGGTAGAATCCCAAAGCTGAGGATGGGTGGCTGGGCTAAACAGGATTAGGAGAGGCTATGAGGCCCTGCAGAACTGCGGTGGCAAAGCCTGCTCTGGACTTAGTCTAAGAGGTAAGTGGTAGTGCTTTGTGAAAGTGTGCAGCCTCTAAGATATCTTTGGTTGGTACTCCTCTGAGGAAGGCTGCTGAAGTGGCTGCTGCTCTGGTGGAATGAGGCCTAATGCCCTTAGGCACTGATTTGCCATGTTAAGAATAGCAGAAACTGATGCAATGGCCTATCCATTTAGAAATAGTCTGTTTTGAGATAGCCTTTCCTTGTGATCCTGCAGCATATGACACTAAAAGTTGCTCAGTATTTCTGAAAGCTTTAGTTCTGTCCAAATAGAAGCGTAACTGCCTGTGTATGTCCAAAGAATGCAGAATTTTCTCACCCTTGTTCTGTGGATTTGGATAAAAGGTAGGCAAATGAATGGTTTGGTTGAGGGCCACACTGGATACCACCTTAGGCATAAATGTAGGATTTGTCCTTAGAGACACCCTGTCTGGATGAAAAATGATAAAAGGTTCCACAGCCATGAGTGTTTGTAACTCCGAGACTCGCCTTGCTGAGGTTGCTAGGAGTAAAGCTATTTTCCAGGATAAGAATTTTATATCTGCTTGTCAGCTTCATCCAGATCTTCCAGAAGTCTCCTTCCCTCAGACATGGACAGGATGATGAGGAGTTTCCTTAAGGCCCAAATTGAGTTGGGCTTGCTGCAGTTCCCTGCCCCTGTGGTTAGGGGACCCTCTCCATCCACAAGACACCACTCTCCTCTTCCAATCCAACAGGTTTTGGAATGTGAGGACTAGGAGATTTCTGGTGAGAGGCCAGCATTGTCAAGTACCCCCCTCCCCTTTCTTGACACCATCAGGGTCCCTGGCTGGCTCTGTTCTTCAGCCCTCGGACCAGAGTGGGCCTCGTCTCCGAGAGATCTGTGCGAGTTCCATGGGTGGTGGGTTTGGGTCCAGATATTTCGGACCACTCCCTTCCCTTGGGAGCTTCGGTGCTGTACAGCTCAGGGCCAATATCATTTGTGGGCTTCGGTGCTGCATTGGGGCCTCGTCTCCCTTCCCAGGTGGCTCCGGCCACTGTGGATGGGGGGAGGGGCTTTGTCCAATCTGTTGGTCTTCTGGGCAGTAGAGAGGACCTTTTTCAGTATGGCAGTTACCTCTTCTTCTTCTCTAGGTCTTCCCCAGCCTGTCTTGGAATTTGGTGGTAAGGTCTCATCATCCATCCATGGTCAGCCCTCCTGCGAGTGCCTGCAGATGGGCACTGCCCCACATGGGGTAACTAGCTCTTCTTAGTCCTCCCCTGAGCCCACTGTGGAGGAGCCCTCTCGGAAGAGTACGTGTAAGAGGAGGCACTTGGACTCCCACAGAGAATCCTTCATGAAGGATACGGATTTTAAGGAGGTAGACTGGTCGCCCAGACTTCCGGCTGAGGAGGTGCCCTTTGGGGACATCCTGGAAATTCTCAAGCAGAGAGGCAGAAGGTCTTCCCATCCCCGTTTTCGGAGGAGTCAGTATTCCTGAAGGCCTTCGGGATGGGCCCATCTTGTACCTGGGTTTTCCCCTCTGCTGATGAGTTTGTGGACCTTATCGCCAGCCAGGCTTGGAAGGAGCCAGACATGGCAGAACCTGTGCCCAAAAAAGCAGATAAATTCCTCAGTCCTCCTAAGGATAGGTCTTTTTGGAGTAAAGGGGGTCCCCCTCATTGCCATCATGATGGCCGCTGCTACTAAGGAGCTAGCCAAGGAAAGCTCCTCGGTCCATCCCCCCGAACAGGGAGTCCCAGGCAATTGACCATTTTGGAAAGCGTGTATTTGTCTCAGCTACTATTGGCATGAGAGCAACTGATTATTTGGCCCACTTTACCAGGCTTCAGAGGATTTGGTTTCGGAGTTTACCACTTCGCTTACAGAGTTTTGCCTCCAGAGAGTCTCAAGTTTGTCTCTCCGAGGCTGTCTACTCTTACTACTTTAGCCAGTGCTTTGATGAGGGTTTCGGAGCTTACCACTTCGCTTTCAGAGTTTTGCCTCCAGAAAGTCTCAAGTTTGTCTCTCTAAGGCTGTCTACTCTTACTTCTTTAGCCAGTGCTTTGATGAGGTTAATCTCCAATACTGCAGAGGCCACCTCTCGAGCGGTAGGCACTGGCATTGCTATCCAACAGCATGCCTGGCTTCGTCTTTGCGGGTATGTGGAACCCTTTAAGACATTATTCACTAATGCCCCCTTTGACGGTTCCACTTTGTTTGGACCTTCTGTTGAGGAAACTTCAACCCACAGTGAGCAATTAGGCAAGACTGTTTCCACGATAGGGATCAAGGTTTCTTCACCCAGCAGTCCTTTTCATTGACCCAGAAGAGAAGTAAGAAGCTTTGGTTCCGGAGGACTTAGTAGTCTTCCTTTCAAGACGTTCCCCAGGAATCCTCTTCCACAGACCAGAGCAGGGGATTCAACGTTAGACACTGCTGTAGGGGCAGAGGGGTTTCACAGAAAGGGCTCCTGAGAACCCTTCTCAGAGAAGCCCTTCCAGAGCTCCTGAGGAGCTGCCCGACTGTCCTGACCTTGGAGACAGTAGGGGGTCATCTCTCCCTTCACCCACAAGCCTGGACAAGTCTCACCTCTGATCAGTGGGTGCTAAAAATTATTTCCAGGGGTTACTCCATTCCCCTTCTCCCAGCCATCTCCAATTCGTAAATTTCTCCTAGACATACCACCCCGCCAAAGGGAGTTGGCCTACAGGACAACAAGAGTCTGGAACTTACACTTGCTTCTTTTTGGTGACAAAAAAGAATGAGGACCTGCATCCGATTCTGGACCTCAGTGAGCTAAACCTGTCTGTCAAAAAGTTCAGTCCATTCCACCTTTCTTGCGCAAGGACGATTGGATGTGATCAATGGATCTCAAGGATGCGCACTATCATATAAAGATCGACAGATGGTCCAGGAGATGCTTGCACTTTCGGTTAGGGGCCAATCATTACCAGTTCAGAACCCTGCCCTTTGGACTCACCACAGTCCCCCAGTTCTTTACCAAATGTATGGCAGTGGTGGCAGCTCATCTCTGGCTGCAAGGTTTCCAGATTTTTCCATACCTGGATGATTGGAGTCTCACGGCTCCCATGTGGCATCAACTAACACTGGGACCAGGTATGGTCCCAGTCTTATACAGCATCTAGGCGTCACAGTGAATCTATCTAATTCCAATCTAGTGCCAAGCCAAAACATGGAGTTCATTGGAGTCCTGCTGGACATGGTATCAGAGACCACACCACTACCGTCCCACAGGGTCCAACTGATTCGGGATCAGGTTTTTCCTCTGCTGCATCTAGCATGCCCGTCGGTCCATTTGATGCTCAAAACCCTAGGCTCTATGGTGGCTGCCAGTCAGTTAGTGCCTCTAGCCAGGTATCGCATGTGAGTTCTCCAGTGCTCCATTCTGTCTCACTCCATGTCTATGACAATAAAGTTGACTCAGGTGTACAGGAATCATCTTGCTTGGTGGCTTCACGTCTCGGGACCTATTTCTAGGCAGGCCATTTTCTTTTCCCTCGCCCAGGGCCACAGTGATGACAGAAGCCTCGCTGTAGTGGTGGGGGGTTTCAGGGCAGGACAGTTCAAGGCACGTGGTCCCCCATATAGACCAAATTACGCATAAATGTCCTAGAGATGAGAGCAGTCCTTCTAATGTTGCAAGCCTTTTTGGAGCCCCTCCCTCTGGGGACCATAGCAATTCAGATGGACAGCATGGCATATCAACAAGCAAGGGGGAACACGGTCTTATCCTCTGTGCAGAGAGGCCATGAGAGTTTGGGAATGGGCAATGTCTTCCAGGCACTTTCTTCTTGCAACTTGTATACCCGGGAGGTCCAACATGTTGGCCAACAGATGCAGCAAGTCCATCTTGAGTCTTCATGAGTGGTCCCTGAATCCGTAAGTGGCAAGGCAAATCTTCAGCCATTGAGTCAACCATACTGTGAACTTTTTGCTTCCCCAGTCAACCACAAATGCAGCAATTACTTTGTCCTGATCCCCCATCAGGGGAATCACCCAGGGATGCTCTTGTTCACAATTGGCCTCCGAGTCTCCTTTATGCTTACCCACCTATTCCCCTGATACCCAAAGTCCTACAAAAAGCTCATCGCATGAAGACCCCTCTCATCCTCATTGCCCCTTTCTGTGTATTTTACACTAGGTCTAGAAATACGACCTGATCGTATAACATAAAAGTCAGAATTCGATCTAGCAATGGGGGGACTGTCTTCAAGGAATGTTCAACCTTGGGAACATGTGGAACATCATCAGGAATGGAAATAGATACTGAGAGATGTTCTTTGGTATGAACATTGTCAGGTTTGCTCTGAGATAGAGTCTGTATCACAGGTATGATGCTGTGATATTTCTGATAAAGGAAGAAGATGCCTGCAGTTTCTCCGGTATTCTATACCCTCAGATTCCACTAAGTAGGGTTTCGGCTTGGCAAGTATACCTCTCACTTGACCAATTCGATCAAAGCCCCTTACCATTTGCATCCTCACTGTCTCTCCTTCTTTTAATGGATGAAGAAATCTGCACGTTTTATCATAGCTGGACTTCTGAGAAGAACGCTTTTTAAAAAGTTGGGTTTTGATTGCTCTGTTGTTTTTAGCATTAGGTACCAGCAAACTAGAACTGATAGGCAAGGTTGTTCCTGGATTGCCTAGATAGAAGTCTCTAAGCAGGTGAGCCAAGTAGGTTGTCAAGGGTTATATTTCTGAGATTAAGTAAATTTAAGAAGATGTCAGTATTGTCACGTTTTGACCTCTCTAGTAATTGCTTTGCACTCTGTACTGCAAGTTCAGCAAGGCCATTTGACTATGGGAATTCAGGACTACTAGTAACATGGATAAAGTCCCACTCTTTTCCAAGTCTCTAAACCAATTAACTGGTAAACTGGGTACCGTTATCAGAAATAACTTTGAGTGGACTACCATGGACTGAGAAATGACGTTTCATCTTAGTAATAACAGCACTGGACGTTAAGTTAGGTAGCAAATCAATTTCAAACCAGTTCAAATAAGAGTCTACCAACACTAAGTAATGCTGATTGTTCCACTTGAATATGTTAGTGGCTACTGTTGACCAAGATAGTTCAGGAATTTGGCTAAGCTGGCTCTTTTTGCAAATGTGGTTTAGTACTATTACATACAAAACAAGAAGAAAGCACTTTATCAATGTGTTTTGATACAGAAGGCCAAAATACTAGTCCTCTCTCCCTTCTCCCTTCTTTTGGTAGAGTCGGAACTTAGGTGACTACAATGCAAAATCTGGATGTATTCATGTTGCAAGGAGGTAGGGAAAACAACTTTGTGACCTTTAAAAATGATACCATCTTCCATCAGCATCTCTTCTCTGTATGGAAAGTAAGGTTGCACTTCTCGTGGTATTTGAAGGCCATCCTACATTGATGAAGTGTTTGAGCTTTCACAAGATTGGATCAGTCTTTGTATGATTTCTCAGCTCATCAAGTCTAGTGATAGAAAAATTACACACTTCCATGACATCAAAAATCAAAATTCTCTGTATCAAGCTGTTCAGTGGTATTTCTGGGCGATCTGGATAAGGTATCAGCCAGATAAAGAAGTTTCCCATTTTGAAATTATATTTTTGTAATCTGAGCATCATTCTTTGTAGTCTTGCTGGAGCTGAATGCATAGGCTTCTTTAAAATAGTGTCTAGAAGCTGATGATCAGTTTTGATTTGGATAGCTCGGCCATAAATATAATCATGGAACTTCGAACATGCAAACACAATTGCCAAAAGTTCCTTCTCGTTTTGAACATACTGCATCTCAGTTTGGGTAAGAGTTCTGATGCATAGGCAACAGGTCTGCCTTCTTGAAGAATAACTGCACCAAGACCAAACTTTGAGGCATCACAGGAAAGAACTACTGGTTTGTGGAAATCATAGTACCTTAATGTAGGAGGGTTGGCAATTTGCTGTTTGAGGCTATCAAATGCTCTCTGGTGTTGCTCTAACTATGACCAGGCAACATTTTTGCATGTCAGCTCTTGTAAAGGTGCTGATAACTCACTAAAGTCAGGGATAAATTTGCTCATATAGTTAACCATACCAAGAAAACGCTGTAAAGCTTGGACATTGTCTGGAGCTGGCATTTCAAGAATAGCTGTTTGCTTGGAAGAGTCTGGTCATAAGCCTGTACTGGTAAATGAATGACCTACACAAGTAACTTCGGAAGTCTAAATTTACACTTCATATTATTAAACTTCAAGTTCACTTCACCCGCTCTGTCCATAACTTTGCTGTTGTTTCTGTCATGCTCTGCTTCACCATTGCCTCCATCTAGTAAATCATCGACTATTATTGCACATGTGTAGCCTGAAAAAATTTGTTCCATTGCACACTGAAAGACTTCACTGGCAGAATTGAGTCCAAAAGGCATCCTGAGGAATCTGTTTATACCAAATGAGGTACCGAATGTAGTCAGTATTGAAGATTTGCGATCAAGCATTACTTTTCAAAATTAACTCTCTGCATCTAAGATAGAAAAAACAGTGGCATTTGGCATGAGGGCAGTAATCTCCTCGACTGTACACATAGGATGTTTAAGTCTCTTTAATGCCTTGGTCAAGTCTCTTGGATGAATGCATATGCTGATTTCATCTGAATTTTTCTTATGAGCGACTACCATGGAAGACACTCACTCAGTTTGTTCTGTGACTGGACAAATCACACTGTGCTGTACCATTTTGTCTAACTGGACCTTGACTTTGTCCTGCATAGCTATCGGAACTCTCCTTGCTGGTCTGACCACTGGACTGACCTCTGGGTCTACTTTCATGGAGTACACAACTGGAATTTTGCCTGGCTTGTCATTAAAAATATCAGCATACTCTTAGCAAATAGCATCAGTGAAACTGGAACTGGGACATGTGCTTACATGATGTACTTCTTTGGTAAAAGAAAGTAGTTTCATTGTCAAACTGTCTCTGAGACCTAACAATGACTGCACAGGTCTTCTAACTACATAAAATTGCAAGCTGTAACTGTTCCCAGCCTAATAGCATGAAAACACTACTGAGCCTTCAAGTTTGAATCTCTTTAACTCCATAAGCAACAAGCTTTGCACAGTTAACCAGAGAAGTTGCTCACCAGCTCTCACTTTAGCAAATGTTTCTTCTGACATTACATTACACTTTGAACCAGTCTACTGTGAGCTCTGTAGGTTTGCCATTGATCAGGACAGTACAAAATACTTTGATGTTCTTCGTGTTTCACTGTTGCAGTCATCACATTTGGGTTATCTGCTTGCAGTAGCCATCAGTTGGCCTGATTATCAAAGTCTTGGGTCCTGCGTCGGTGGCTGCCTCATCTTCCGTGACGTCAGGTAGTCGGGGGTATAAAGCATGCAGTCTACGCCATTACATCAGTCTTTCTTGCTGTGCAGTGCCCGAAGCAGAAGCAGTTCGCAAGTGCCGGTCGGCCAACTCCTGAAATTTTCGTTTTCGAGTTTCAGAACAGAAGTCTTAAACTAAAGCTAAGTACCCCATTGGGGAAACTTTTTCTTGCTCTAAACCGATGTCAGTAAAAGTCAGTAATAGTATTTCTTGTGGAAAGCAAATACCTCATAAAGATTTTCATTCGTACTGTATTCCTTGCCTAGGCCCTGACCACGACGTACCTCGCTGTCGGTTTTGTGCCTTATTTAAACCATGGAGTATTTGTCGTCTGTATATTTTCGCTTCTAAATATTTTGGTACTCTGTTCAATTATCCAGATATGTCTTCGGTAAGCCACCCGACTACCGACATTCTGAAAAAACGCAAAGATAAAGACAGAGACAGTCTGCCTAGGTCCAAAGCTGCCGACGATGCTTCTAAGCTAGTCGCCAGTTCGCCGGTACTCAGTAAGGTGCTTTCGCAGCCCCTGATACCCACTACTTCAGATTCGCAGGCCTCTACTGAGACCCATTCGGAGTCCGGTATGCCGTGAGATGCTTCAACTGTGGAACCTGCAGATGTCTCTACCTTGGATGGGTCCGGAGCCGCTGTGCAGGCACCAGCTTCTGAGGGTGTATTCAGGCCTACTGACCTGCATATTAAACCCAACGCCATCTTCTTCCAGGCCTAAAACTCGAACCATGCCTAGGAAACAGATGCCCAGACCGCATGGTCAGGCCTCTATGTCTAAAAAACAAATGATAAGAATGACTGAAGACCTTATTACTTTAATCAGGGGAAGCCAACCCTCCCCCTCTAAGAGACCTAGGACTGAATTTGCTTATGATACTTCTGACCAGGATTCTGAAATTTCTGTATCCTCTGATGACCAGGATTTACCTTTATCCACCTATGAGGATTCTGATGCAGAAGACTCTATTCCCTCTGCTTCTCCCCCAGAGGATTTTTCTTTTGGTGAAACTTTGCATACTCTTAGGGAACATTTTCACTGGGAAAGCCAGGATTACTCTGATTCTAAAAAGAGGCTTGATTTCTTACTCCTGCCCCAACACGGGCCTTTAGCTATCGCTCCTGTGCTGGACATTGCTGACGATACCTTTTTGGAATCTAGCTTGGCCCCTGACTCTTTACCTCCTGCTCCCAGTAAACCTGATAAATATTACAGGGTTCCTGATTCGCACAAGTTTAAAAATCCTACTGCGGATCCCGAGACCATTTCACAGGGACCCAAGGGCATTAAGGCTACTACTGCCAAAAATCCTACCCCATGTATAGAGATTCCAGGGCCCTGGATAGATGGGGTAAAAAAAGTATACACCTCTGCAACCTTGGCCATCAAGGCCTTAAATTGCCAGTTTCATATGTTGAAGTATCAGCAGCATATTATTGGATTGCTTAAACAGAAAATGATGTTGATTCCTGATTGTGCTGAAAATAAGATTTTACGGGATTTAATGCATTCTGTTGAACAGGTTGGAAAACATACTTTGCAATGGGGTTTTGATTCACTAGCGGCATCTTGCAGGGCTGCTGTCACCGGGTCTGTACTTAGAAGGCATGCTTGGCTTAAGGAGCAATCTTTGCCAGATCATGTTAAAACTAAATTGCTGGATGCTCCCTTAAATCAGGACCACCTGTTTGGCAACAAAGCAGAAGTTGTTCTTAAAAAGATGGAGGAAAAAGCTAAATCTATGCAAACTGTTAATGATTTCCTACAAGTGCGGCCTCCAAGATTTAGTAGGCATTGGCCCTCAAAAAAGTTGGTCCTTTCCTGCCTCTTCCAGGCCTTTTCAGTTCAAACCCAGAACCAGCAGAACACCCAGGCTTCAGTCCCAGGGTACGCACAGGACTAAGCAGTGGGGGGCTCCCACTTCCAAATCAGGGAGTAGTAAGACTCCTCCCTATGGTAAGCTGTCTCACTGACTTAACTTTAAAACTTCCAAGCACTTCTCAACTGACTGCTCCTTTAGGGGGAAAGATTGCTCTGCAAGCAAAAAACCGGGAACTCATTACCCAGGACAAATGGGCTTTAAACATAGTTTCCCAAAGATACAGATTTCACTTCCACACGTTACCAACCCCAAACAGTTGACCAGATCTACCCCCAAATCAGTGGGCAGAGGCTCAAAAGCAAGTACTCTCTCTCTTAAGATTAATGGCTATTTAGACTGTACCAGAAGAGGAAAAGGAACAAGGTTTCTACTCAAGACTTTTCCTGGTGCCTAGAAAAGACAACGCATGGCGTCTTATCCTGGACCTATCTATCCTAAACACCTTTTGGTGATTCCAAAATTCAAGATGCTAACTCTTCACCAGTTGCTTCCCATGATAGGCAAAGATGCCTGGTTGGCAACGCAAAGGAAGCCTGCCTGCACATCCCAATCAGGGAATCTTGCAGAAAATACCTACGCTTCAAAGCAGGCTGCATGCACTATCAGTTCTCTGCACTGCCCTTTGGCTTATCTACTGCGCCCAGGGTATTCACAAAGTGCCTAGCTCCAGTCATTGCATTTTGCAGGCAAAGAAATATTCAAATATACCCATACCTGGACGATTGTCTAATTCAGGCAGAAAGACAGGACATACTTCTGAATTATCTGGCATTTGTACAAAAGGTGTTAACTTGTCTGGGGTACACCATAAAAGAAAAGAAATCACATCTGGTACCCTGTCAACAAATTATATTCCTGGGAGCAAGCTTGAACACAACTTCTCAGATGGCTTTCCTCACGCCAGAGAAACAAATTCATTTGACAACTTACTTCAAACTAGTGGTCACAAAAACCCTGCTATCTGCAAGACAAATACTGCAAGCCTTGGGGTTGATGGCCTCGTGCATTCTACTAATTCCATATGCAAGACTGCATATGAGGAAACTACAATGGTATCTAAAAAGCCTATGGTGTCAACATTCTCAGGATCTAGAAGCAATGATTCCTGTCATACCTTGCCTACGGTTAGAATTCCTTTGGTGTACAGAGGTCTGCCACAAAAACAAGGGACTACCATTCACTCTACCCCCTGCCACCCAAACCCTAACAACAGACGCATCAGACTATGCATGGGGGGTTCACCTGGCAGAGAAGTGCATTCAGGGCAAATGGACCCAAGTCAAATGCACCTGCATATCACTCAAAAAGAAATGTTAGCTGTACAGAATGCTCTGACAGCCTTCAAGGACCACATTCTTCCAGGACAATTAATGGTAAAGACGGCGACAACACCACTGTTATGTGGTACATAAACAAGCAAGGGGGTACCCATTCTTACCCCCTTTGCAGACTAGCCATGGCTCTGTGGAACACAGCCTTGAGCTACTAAGTGCATCTACAGGCTCAATTCCTGCCAGGAAAACTAAATACACTGGCAGACGAACTAAGCAGTAGTCTCATGGACCCACACAAGTGGAAACTGGAACCAAAGGCTTTCAACATGTTGACCAACAAATGGGAAGCCCAGATATAGACCTGTTTGCCTCCCCCCAGAACTACCAATTGGACAAATTCTGCACAAGGACTCTCCACAAACAAGCTTGGAAAGTGGATGCTCTGTCCTTCAGCTGGAAAAATCTATCAGTTTATGCCTTTCCTCCTCTGCCTCTCCTCTCCAAAGTACTACTAAAGATCAAACAGGACAAACCAAGGATGATACTGATTGCACCCGACTGGCCACGCCAACACTGGTACCCCCTCTTGCGCAGTGTGTCACAGCTAGCCCCATGGCACCTGCCTCATCAAGCCCCTACCCTGCTGTCACAGCAGGAGAGCCAGATTCTGCACCCCCAGCTTCAAACCCTGAACCTGACAGCCTGGCTAATTACCTAATCTCTCCGTTACCATCCCTCAGTAATCAACTGTTGGATGTCATTTTGGATGCTAGGAGGCCTAGTACTAGAAAATCTTACGATGAAAAATTGAAAAGATTCTGTGCCTGGAACGAAACTCAAGGGATGGCCACAGCAGCACCCAATTTACCTCAGCTTCTTCAATATTTAACTGAGATGCTTCACAAGGGCCTTTCCTTTTCTTCCATCAAAATTCATGCCTCAGCCATTTCAGCTCATTACAACACAGAACCACCTCTCTTTTCTCACCCACTGCTCAGGCAGTTCCTCAGAGGGGCCAAAAACTTTAGACCACCCAGGAGAGCCCCTACCCCAGCCTGGGACCTTAACTTTGTATTAGAAAAACTCACTCTTCCTCCTTTTGAACCAGCTGCAACTGCAGAGTTAAAATTCCTTTCTTGGAAAACAGCTTTCCTTTTAGCAATCACTTCAGCAAGAAGGGTATCTGAATTACAGGCCCTTATGGCAGTGGAGCCTTTCATCATCTTTCATGTGGACAGGGTGTCCCTCAGGACCAACCCCTCTTTCATGCCCAAGGTGGTATCCAGTGTGGCTCTTAATCAGTTAATTCATTTGCCAACCTTCTTTTCTAATCAACAGAACAAAGGGGAACGGATACTGCACTCCTTAGATGTGCACAGACAACTTAGATTTTACTTGGACAGGACTAAACCTCAGAGGAAATCTGAACAACTGCTGGTGGCATTTGCTGCAGGGGCAGAGGGGAAGGATATTTCAAAGCAAACCATTTCTAAATGGATAGGCCACTGCATTAATTTCTGCTATAAGCACCATGGAAAACCTATCCCACAGGGGATTAGACCCCATTCAACCAGGGCTGCATCTACCTCTACAGCCTTTCTCAGAGGTGTCCCTACCAGAGACATCCTAGAAGCTGCTACCTGGAGTTCTGTACATAATTTCACCATGCATTAACATTTGCCAATTTTCTCTAAATCCAGAGCTGGCTTTGCCACTGCAGTCTTACAGGGCATTATAGCTGAACCTAATGCTATCTAAATTCCTCCTCCCATCCTTAGCTTTGGGAATCTACCGAAATGTGATGACTGCAACAGTGAAACACGAAGACCATAGTGCAGTTGTGTACACTTACCGTAAATGTAGATGTTCGAGTGTATTCACTGTTGCAGTCCTGGTTACCCTCCCTCCAGCCCCCTGACTTCTTTTGGCTATACCTCTGTTCTCCTTTACTATACTTAAAAGCTTTTTGGTGTATTTGCTTTTTTGTTAGAGGTATAACCTTAAGGGGGGCATCTGACTTCTGGGGCTAGAAAAACTGATGTAATGGCGTCGGCTGTATGCTTTATACCCTTGACTACCTGACGTCATGGAAGATGAGACGGCAACCAATGCAGGACCCAAGACTTTGATAATCAGGCCAACTGAGGGCTACTGCAATCAGATAACCCAAATGTGATGACTGCAACAGTGAATACACTCGAACATCTACATTTACGGTAAGTGTACACAACTGTACTTTCTTTGCCAGCAAATCTACTGCATTCACTTTTTCACCGACCACTGATGCACCATCTACATAGAAAGTAGGGTTGCAGCTTTCTATGTGATCAACTTGTTTTTTTGAGTGACCTTTCTTAATAACTGAACGATGCTTGCTTGATTTACAAAATTTTTGAAAATGGTTCCATTTTTTTACATTTGTGGCATTGCTGACCCAAGTGTTAAGTACTTTTCTCTTTTAGGCTCATGGTTGGCTCCACAATTGACTGTTAACAATAAGACTTGACTTGGGTTTTGCCGACTCACCCTTATACTGCACTGAGCATGTCCATTTTGATGAGCTAGTCTTAGAATTTGCTAGAAAGTTATGAGTCCTCCCAGGGAATCCTGCAGGGGTTGCAGCTGCCATGTGCTTAGGACTACTTCTGCTTGCCTCGTGCTGCATGCTGTCTACGTTAGCTCTAGAGGCTGTTGAAACCATGCTATCACTTGTAAGCATACTTATGTGCCTTCTTGTGAGCTTATGGATTTGACAAATCTCTATGGCTTTGCTTAATGTTAAGTTACTGTCACGAAGCAAACTCTTTCTCACTGCAACATTAACACCACACACAAGCCTGTCCTTGCAGCATTAACACCACACACAAGCCTGTCCTTTATTAACTCATCTTTCAAATCATCATATCTGCACGTTTTAGCCTTATTTCTCAAGTCCTTGGTGTAAGCTGCAAAAGTTTCACCTGGCTTTTGGTCTCTTGTATAAAAGAAGTGCTTCTCTAATGTAACATTTGTCTGGGAGTTGCACATTTCTCTAAATTTACTTTTCAAGCATTCATGGTCTTCCCTTGATTCAGCTGGTACAACAGTATGGCATTTTCCCCCCTCTACTGAATATACGTCTGGTGCATACACAAATGAATGCGCTCTTTCAATGGCCTCTGACCCAGATAAGTTAAGCAAAATGAATGACCTTGTACCTGCATCTTTTTCAGAAAAAGCTGCTTGTTTGAAAATATTGTATTCCTGCTCAAATACTGTCCAATTCTCTGCTATATTATGATCAAACAGAATTGGACTGGGTCTGTGAATTGGTTCTGGCATATCAACACACAGTAGTGAAGGTGCTTGGAATTGTGTACAAAGATACACACACACAAATATATGCCAGAACTTTATGCCAGAATTTGTAGTTATGCCCAACAGCACAACAGACTCATAACTGCACTTTGCCAAATAAGTCTCCGTAGCACAAGAATACTTTGATCATTGTACTTTGTGAAAACTACTCCTTATCAGTGTAAAAAATACTTCAAAATGCCTGTACATTACTAATAAACTGTACGTAATCAAAAAAACTCAGAGCAAGAAACACTTCCAAATGAATGCACTTTGCAAACAAACTGTACACAACATAGAAAGTTTTCAAAATGGCTGTACTTTTGCAAAATAACTGTACAGTACAAGAAACACTTTGAAATGGCGACATTCTGCGAATAAATGTACACAGCACAAGAAACTTTTCAAAATGACTGTACTTTGCAATATAACTGCACTTTGCACACTGCAAATTCTTTGAAGTAGTTGCACTGTAATAAAACACACACTCTGCAAACACTTTGCACACACTGAGATGCTTCAAACAACTGTAGTTATGCTTTGAATGGCTTTGGTCAATGTAAAATAGTAGCTTGTGGCCAAAGCACGGTCTTTTACTAAAAAACATACAGTTGCCTTGCTCTTTAAGCTTTTTTTGCCCCTTTATTGCACTCGTTATGCTTTTTTTAAATCTCTTATAATGCTCATTATACTTTTCTTGTGCTCGTTTTACTTTAAACATGCTCGTTATGCAAACTGGAGGTAATTCTAAGCCCCTTATGAATTTTTCTGCTAGATTTATCAAATATCATGGTTTCAAACATTTAATTTAATTAATAATGCGTTTCATGCATTTCATTTGATTAATAATGTGTTTTGTGCTACTCGTTTAATTAGTAATGCGTTTTGTGCCTTATAAATGCTCTGTTTCATTTCCTTTGCAAAATAAATCATTTGTGCAAGTTTTGGTTACCTTGAGTTCATTTTTTTGAAAGTTTTTTTGATCGTTTGACCTGTGTTTCACTCAACTGGTTCAGTCTGACTTCATCTTCAACTCTGCACTTCATGGCTTGAAGAAGTTGCTCTCTTAATCCCGGTTCTGACACCATGTCGCTAGTCTGGTCAGGATTAAACAGATGGAACAGTTGTGGCTTCAGGTCTAGCAGCTTTATTATACACAAACATTTCAAGAAGGAGGCTTTGTAACTTAAACTTATAAACAGACTACCACATTCCTACATGTCAACACTCTGGCTGTTCTATCAAAATGGCACTGCTGCCTGCATGTGCTCACTATTTATATGCACATGCCTACATCTGGAAATGCATCTTAAAGGTACATACACACGCTCTGTAATGTTGTTGTGTCTTTCGGCTTTTCCCGGTTAGGGGTCGCCACAGCGGAACTCCGGTCTGCTAATGATTGGTAGTTGATTTTTACATGCCGAGTTACCAGCCCTGACGCACAACCTTCAACGAAGGTACGCCCATTCACGCATGTCTCCACGCAGAAGATGCTGTAGCTGAGAATCGAACCAGTCAGTGTCTTACTGTGAGGTGACAAGAAAAGAAAATGTCCGACATGTAAATAATGCAGTTATTAAATAGCACAAGCCTCTCTAGGCACTACTTCTAATATAGTTGGTTTAGACTTTGATTTCCATTTTCTCGTAATTGTTTTTTTGGTAGCCACCATAATTAGACACAACAAGGCCTTACTATGTCTAGGCAATTGAAAATTCAACTCGTTTGTTCAACCTTTTTAATATTGCATGTATTCTATGAGTGTGTTTGTATTTTCCAATCAAGAAAGCACCCCAAATTTCCAAGTGTAGTCGCAGGATTGATTTCTTTTGATGTTTGGTGTTACAAAAGCATGGTGCACAGGTCTGTCTCCTGATTGCAGTACATATTGCTGAAGGCAGTTTCCCATTTGGAATGTACGGACACATGCAGCAAATTATTGGGTTATTTTACAAGTGAACATATATTTGCATTTGAGAAAATGACCCAGAGGGAGCGGTGTGCAAAATAGGTCTAAAGATAAAACAAACCAGCATGTGGAAGATTGTCATGTGGAGTTTTAGAACACTTTTATTTAAAAGCATCTATCAGAGCAGTATTCTAACCATCTAACATATGTCTGATCTATGTTAGCTTCAAATATGTGGTACCTAAAATGAACAAAGAAATAATTCAGGCAGATGCAAAATACAAGAACGTCTAGGTAGATACAGCAGCTGGAATAATTCAAATACCAGGACAGTGTTCCAAAGTCTAGGTTCATTTCTTTTTGGTCACCTAATTATTTTTGTTAGTCCATATTTAGTTTCTTTAGTATCAAAATATTTAAGAGAAGGTAAAAGTTTTTATGCACTTCCTGGAAATTAGATCTCTGTGATAATAGAATAACTTTCACAATAACATATTGAAGTCATAGTCAGAGGAATATAGCTTCAGAACAGTAACAAATAATTACCATAAAGAATGAAAGAAAGGTATATTTAAATTTATGAGAATTATGTTTTATAAACCTGTTCTCACTTGTTTCACTTGGAATTTGATTTAACAATGTGTACATAATTTCAGAGATTCCTGAGTGTAGTTTTGTTACTGAAAATTAGAAAGAAAATATTTTGTTTACAGTTGTACCCCAGCTTCTGGGCAGCTAGTTAGATTTTTATGGCCGTGACCATTATTGTAAGCTAACTGCCCTCTTTCATGCTGCCTCCATTTAAGACAATGTGTATTAATTTTTTTTCATAATTTCATCAACTGGTGATTTTCTTTCATTTATACATGACCTTTTCATATAGCCCTGCTTACCCTTGTAGACATTTTTGCAAATTCTGTTAACACTTCAGAAGGTGCTTCCATGCTTGTATGTAATCTTAATCCACCTCATTCATTTAACAAAAGCTGTTACCAGAGCCTATAGGAAGGAGTTTAAAAGAGATAAAAACTACTTATTGGAGCAGAGAGACAAATGCCAATAACACTGTGGCACCTAATGCAGTACAGTTGAAAATTGTGAGGGAGTGTGGTGTGTATAGCAAAATGGAAGTACTGGTCATTGAATTTAGGAAAGGTTCCTGGATCCTATTTCAGCCAGTCTATCCATTCTGACTGCTTGTCAGATCTGATCTGACCTTTAGTTGGTGCTCCTTGCCTCGAGCATCTTCAGAAGATCTCCCATAATTCCCCTGCACCCCTTTAGGTTCATAAGTAAGTACTAGACTAGCTGCCCTTATGGGTCATTTTAAGCCTAGGCAATTTTCTCCTTCAGAGGTGAGAATCAAGCCCATTAACTTGTGTCTCTGTGGTAACCACCTTAACCATTATACTAATCCACAACCCCTCTCCCCAACCTGCTGTCCGATCTCAATTTTAGGACTAATGCAAGTCCTTTGTTACCTTTCCCTCTGTTACAAAAAAAAAAAAAAAAAAAATATATATATATATATATATATATATATATATATATATATATATATATATATATATATATAGTTTCCTCAGTTCCTTCGGAGCATTAGACAGGAGGCCTAACATCATCTCCTGTCTTCTCCTATTAAATATAGTCTACTTACTTGGAATATTGAACAAATTAGTCTTTTTAGTTTACCTAAATGTCTGTGCTTCACCACTTTGGTCGCAAGTGTTTCTGTATTTCACTATTGATGAAACCTATTTCTTGATGGACAATTGCTTCAAGAAATTTGGCTAGCATAGCCAGAAAGTCTCACCCCATTATACCCACAGTCTGTGTCTGATGTTTCTGATGCCAGGTCATCTTTCAGTAGACTCTGCTATATGCAAGACCTTTGGGCTTCATTTCCTGGCAGATTGCAGGCTTCTCCTGACATGTCTTAAAATATAAAGAAAAGGAGAAAGAGATGGATCCTTTAAAAAAAAAGAGCTTTGAAGTTAACCTGTCTTTGGTTCTGAATTTCCCAAGGCAGGATTCTACACTTCCACATTTTGTTACAAATCTCTGCGCGAGTGACATTGCTTCTGGCTCCAACTACTTTGGAGTCTATAGTGATAAAAGGCAGGTCTCTGAAAAAGTCTCTTTCATAAAGGGAGTTGTCCCATTTTTTTACCTTGAACCCTGCCAACTATTTCCTCCCTTTCAGGTCCTTCAGGAGTCACAACAGTTGTATTTTGGATCTGAGAAACAGCTGGAAGCCTGTGTGTTTGGCACTGACCAGTGCCTTCACCTTGATGATGACATTTGCTCATCAGACTCGCTCAATGCCTAAACTTTTGGTGATGACTTAGTCCCTGGGACCAACTTGTTTGGTGTTGCTCTCAGTGTCATAGTCTTCATTTTTTGATGCAGCAGCTCCGATAGTCATCTCTGGACCATCCAAGTCATAAGTGTGAAACAGCACTAAGGCAGGAAGCCCTTTGTCCACTCCTGGGGGAACAAACACATTGCAGGGTCATAGGTCTTAATTACAGATTCTGGACTGGCCTTAGAAACTATGGAAATGATGATTATCTCTACTTCTACAGCACACACACAGTCTTCACTGATATTTGTACAACCTGTGGCACTCAGCATTTAGTACTTCAGCTTGTTCGTCAGATGTCCCTTGGACAGAGCAGAACAGAAAGCCTCAAAGCCTCTGGAGATTGACTAGATCCCTCTGGATATTCCTTGGATAAGGAAATGCAAAGGGAGGCATGTGAACTCCTCTACAGAGTCATTAACTTCTGACACCAGTTTAGATGATAGAAAGTTCTTCCTTATCTTGGCCCACTGAAACCCCACACCCACCTTACGCAAGGAGTTATTTGAAGCTTACTGTTTTGCACCCTTTGTCTCCTTGATTGTTCCACCTGCCAGCTGTCATTTAGATTTGGCTGTCAGGAGGACATGGCAGGAACCGGACTGCACAAAGACTATCCCCAAGAAGCCAAATGAAATACTTTGTCACCATAAAGATAGGCAGCACTGCTTCAAGAAACCTCTGGTGGATTCTCTGATTGCAGCAGCAACCAAGAGAGCACTGTCTGACAATACAGTTGCTGTCCATTCACCTAACAATGAATCTGGACAGGAAGGAGAAATGTGTGTATGCCTTGGGTATCTTTGCCCTGAGAGCACTAAACTATACAACACACACAAATTACCTCCGATACGATTTAGCAGACCAGTCTGTACACACTCTTCTTAAGCCACCCACGACTGAGCTTTGGAAGTAGGTTGAAACTCTCAAGAGTACTACGTTAAATATCACCAGTCTCGTCATGCAGCTATTGCATGATGCAACCAGTGGAGTAGCCAGAACAATGGGCATGGCACAAGCACTTCATTGAGGCATCATACTTAGCTCCTCCTTTGTAATTTTGCAGATAATTTCAAGGTGTCTTTCACCAATGCCCCTTGCAATGGGTCCTCTTTGTTCAACTTTTGGAGGAAGGCAAAATGCTGAGATGTGAGCAAAAAGTAAAAGACATGAAAGACAATGTCAGCCATAGGTGTCCAATTTGAGACTCCTCAAAAAAAAAAAAAAAAAAAAAGTACAACAGGAATCAGAAGGGGTCCACATCCCTGTAGTTTTGAAAACCCCAGCATCAGTCCTATGGCTCCTCCTCTGATACAGGTAGCTGTGTCAGTGGTGGCCCCTTCAATTGATACCAACCAAGATGTAGAATAGGTTTACAAAACCCAGGATTTGTGGGCCCCTTGTTGAGCAAGCAGTCTGAAAGCCCCTGAAGACTTGTCTCCCTCTAGAGGTATTTGGGGGCCTCTTATGTCTCCAATTAACTGGATGGATGGCCATCACACAGGACAACTAGGTGAGAGAGATCATATCCAGAGGCTGTATAATACCCCTTTCCCACCATCCCACATCCTGGCAGTATTAGCCAGTCTCAGAGATCCCACCGCATCAGTAAAATGCAGCAAAAAGAAAGATAATCCCTCTTTTGGGCAAAAAAGAACAATCCAAAGGGTCCTACCAGACCAAGGAGGGTCAAGAATCTGTTCAAGATTCTTTTTGTTCCAAAGAAAAACAAGAACCTCAGGTCAGTTCTGGATCTCAGAAGCCAAAATCATTATGTCAAATGGTCATGGTGCAAGCGAATTTGCCCTGTATAAATCCAAATGATTGAGAGCCTGAATAAACCTCCAAGATGCCTGATTCCATATCAGTATTGCCAAAGCATCCAGTTGGTTTCAGTTTAGAGCCCTGCCCTTCAACCGCACCACAGCTGTCCTGGGTA
Source organism: Protopterus annectens (assembly GCF_019279795.1). Taxonomy (NCBI): domain Eukaryota; kingdom Metazoa; phylum Chordata; order Ceratodontiformes; family Protopteridae; genus Protopterus; species Protopterus annectens. The sequence continues at coordinate 1,189,182,422 of NC_056746.1, read as the reverse complement.
TTCACCGAGTGCATTGCAATAGTTGCAGTCCTTCTGCAACTAAAAGGGATTCATTGTTATGGATGACTGGCTTCTTGCAACTTGTAACCATGAAGTCTGTCATAGCAGGCATGTATTACTTGCTACAGCTCTACTTATCCATAAGCATTTTTGTTAACTGCTACAAATCATTAATTCTGGTTAGTCCATTATCTTCATAAGATGCCATCTGGACAAAACAGCATGCATTGTGAGCATTCCTTCCAACAGGGTTCAATCTCTCTGAACTACAACTCAGTACCTGTTAGGTCATTACTACCCTTCCAACTTCCTTACTCCTATGAGTTCTTGGGTTGATGGCTTCAACCATTGTAATGGTCTTTCATGTACACTACTACATGAGAATTCTCCAGTGGTTGCTCAGTATTCAGTGGTCACAACAATCACACCCATTCTCTGCTCCTGTGAGTATAATTCAACTATGTATGCACACCTCCTGTTTAGGTGGGGGGAGCATTACAAGGGGGAGCAAAGGGTCCTGGATAGAAGCAGAGACCAATCTTCAGTAGAACATCCTAGAGATGAGAGAAATTCACCTGTTGTGGGAAATTCTTCTTGCAGGAGTGATATCCATACAATCAGACAATATGTCAGTAATATGGTATATAAACAGTCAAGAAGGGCCAAATCTTTATCATCTTTGCAGAGAGATCATTAGGGTATGGCATTGGGCAATAGCGTTACACCAGTTTTCTGATCACAGTGCACTTCCCAGGTAAAGGCAGGTGCCTAGAGGACAATCTCAGCAGATCCATCCTAATGCCTCACTGGTGGTCTCTCAATCCACAGTAGCATAACAAATCTTCGGCTATTGGGGCCAGCATTGCTGTAATCTTTTTGCTTTCTTGTCCAATACCAAATGCATCAGCTACTTTACCCTGATCCCTCTCAAGAGACAGTCACTAGAGATGTTCTAGTCTTTCAGTGGCTCCCCTGGGCTCCTGTATGCCTTTTCCCTCGGGCTCCTGTATGCCTTTTCCCCCAATTCCTCTAATCATGAGGTTCTTACAGAAAGCCTCAGTATACAAAGTGCAGTGAACCTCATTGTCTCATTCTGGTCCCAGCATATCTATTTTCCATTATTCAAACCTCACTTGACAAAGTGCCCATGGCTTCTAGATCAACATTTTCTTTCTCACCTATCTCGACTTACAGAACCTCAAGTTGACTGCATGGTTTCTCCAATTCCAGTGATGATCAGGGACCCTGCCTTATTCCAGAGCATGGTTTGCATTTTGTCAGCATCCCAAAAGGAATCAACTCATAAGGTCTACAAAAGTAAGTAGAAATAATCAGCAATTTACAGGTCCCTTTTCTGCTGCTATACCAATAGTTATCCAATTCCTATCAAATGTATTGTTGCTGGTTCTAGTTACGTGACCACCAAAATGCAGCTGAATTCCATTTCTAACTTCTTTAAGAGATTCCTCAACTTTTCTCTGGCAACTCTCAAATTATGCAAAGGGGCCTTCCTTTTGTGTCCTGCTATAAAAACATTACTCCTTAGGACCAGAGTCTTGTGTTGGAGTCTTTGATTAGAACCCTCTTTGAGCAAACATATTCTGCAGACATAAAGTCCCTTTCTTGGGAGACTATTTTTAGTAACCATCACTTCATAATTTTAGAATTACAGACTCAGACTGCTTCTCCATATCTGGTATTTCATAAGAATAAATCCCTTTACTCCCAAGTTAGCCACAGGGACAAATGTGAACTACTGAGTTGATCTGCCTAACAGGAGAGCATACCTTCTCTGCACACTAGATGTGCATAGACAACTCCAGATGTTCTTCATACCACATTGCTGCAGTCCTAACACTTGGGTATTCCGCTGTCCCAGTCGGCCCGAATACCAAAGTATATGGCTGACGTCGGTCAAGGCGCATTAGTCTGACGTCAGGACGTCAGGGTACAAATGCGCATGACCGACGTCATATCCTCAGTCTTTTTTGCCGCATGGTCCGATGCAGAAGCAGTTTTGCAAGTGCAGGTTGGCGTTCTGAGATTTTCTGAAGTCGGAGTTTCAGACCGAATCCAAGTTGGCTAAGTACCCCGTTGGGGATTATTTTGTTTTTTTCTTGCCTCAGTATTAATGTCAAAGAAAAAAAGTGAATAACTGTATTTCTTGTGGGAAACAGATACCTCATAGGGATTACCATACCTTGTGTATACCTTGCTTAGGGCCTGAGCACGACGTTGTTGGCTGTCGCTCTTGTGCTAGATTTAACAAACGCACTATAAAGAGAAGATTAGATTGTGCCAGGTTAGTTTTTGGGAAGCGGTGTAATTATAAAATGCCGTCGGATGCTCCGATGCCCGCTTCGTCAAAAAAGCGCAAGGACAAAACAGCAAAGCCTAGGCTGCAAGAACCGTCCGTCCCGGACGTCGGTTCTTTAGAGGGCTCGGTGGAGCCAGGGGTTCAGCCAGAAATTTCTTTGGAATCCCAGGGAGAGACTTTATTACTGCAAGATGTGACCTCTCAGGAGGTAGGCCAGGCGGAAGGGGCTTCTCAGGTAGCTGTTCTTCCCTCCCTTCCTAAGGTGGTTAGGCCCTCCCCTGCTGTTTCCAAGGCTTCTCCCAGGCTCAGGCCAGGTTTTGTTTCAGGAGTCACCCCTAGTTCTTCAGGGTCTGTACCTAAGAAGCATATGCTTAAAATGGCAGAAGATTTGATTACAATGATTAGAGGTTCTATGCCCCCTCCGATAAGAGGCCTAGGGTGGAACCTGAGCTTGGGAGTTTTGAGCAGTGTTCGGATGCTTCTGAGTCTTCGGCTGAAGACTTGCAGGAGTATTCCCCTTACTCTAACTCTGATGTAGATGATTCTACTCCTTCTGCTTCTCCTCCTGAGGATTTTTCATTTTCAGAGACTCTTCATTCCATGAGGGAGCATTTTAAATGGGAAGGTCAGGATTTCTCTGATTCCAGGAAAAGGCTTAGGGAATTTTTGTTTCTACCCCAGCATAGGCCTTTAGCTATACCTCCTGTTCTAGATGTGGTGGAGGATGTTTTGCAGAGGCTTCTCTGAACCCTGACTCTTTGCCTCCTGCTCCAGTTAAACCGGATAGATATTATAGGGTGCCTGAAGCTCATAAGTATCTTTTAAGAGTCCTAGGGCAGACCCAGAAACTGTTTCACAGGGGCCTAAAGGTGTTAAGGCTTCTGTTGTTAAAAATCCTGTTCCTCCAGATAAAGAGGCTAGGGCTTTGGATAGATGGGGAAAGAAAGTGTATACTTCTTCCACTTTGGCTATGAGAGCTTTGAATTGTCAGTTTCACATGTTGAAATACCAAAATTATCTCCTTTCACAATTAAAGTCTAAGGTAGATGCTTTGGCGGAAGGTAGTGAGTGTAAAGAGTTGCAGGATTTAGTTCATGTTTCTGAACAGGTGGGTAAGCATTCTTTACAATGTGGTTTTGATGCTGTGCAGGCCTCTTCGAGGGTGGCTGCCACTGGTTCGGTTCTTCGCAGGCACGCCTGGTTGAGGGATCAGAATTTAGCTGAGCATGTTAAAACAAGGATTTTAGATGCTCCTTTACAATCTGATGTGTTGTTTGGTTCGCCTGTGGAAGCAGTTCTAAAGAAAATGGAAGACAAGGCTAAGTCTATGCAGACTGTTATAGATTTTTGCAGGTTCAGCCTCCAAGTTTAGTAGAAATTGGCCTACCAAGGGGTGGACATATCCTGCTTATGATTCCCAGTCTAGGGGTAGGTCTAGACGTGGTAGAGGCAGAGCTCAAGGTTCTTTTAGGCCTAGAACAGGAGTTCACCTGCTCAGTCTTCTGGTGAGGGCAGGGTCAGTCCTTTCGTAAACAGACACAATGACCTGCCTTTTCAGCTGCCAGAATCTTCTCGTCTGGCAGCACCTCTAGGAGGAAGGTTGGCACTTTTCAAAGAAAACTGGAGTTTAATTACCCAAGACAGATGGGTATTGGATATCATTCACCACGGTTACAGGTTTTATTTCCATACCTTGCCTCCTTTCAAAGGCATGCCAGACATTCCTCCTCAACAAAGGAAAGAGGCTCACAAGCAAATTTCTCTGTTGCTCCAAATAGGAGCCATTCAGTCAGTTCCTGTGCCAGAAAGGGGCCTAGGATTTTATTCTCGCCTGTTCCTAGTACCAAAAAGGGGAACACGTGGAGACCAATTTTGGATCTGTCTATCCTCAACACTTATCTGGACATTCCCAAGTTCAAAATGTTGACGTTACAACAGCTTTTACCTCTGCTGGGCAAAGATCACTGGATGGTAACTTTGGATCTCAAGGAAGCTTACCTTCATGTTCCTATCAGACTAATTTGCAGGAAGTATCTGCGTTTTCGAGCTGGGAATTCTCATTATCAGTTCTCTGCATTGCCCTTTGGCTTATCTACTGCCCAGAGTATTCACAAAGGTTCTGGCTCCAGTGATAGCTTTCTTCAGGCTAAAAGGAATACAAATCTATCCTTATTTGGACGATTGCCTGATTCTGGCTCAAGGAAGGGACGTGCTTCTTCAGCATTTGGAATATGTGATAGCAGTGCTAAGATGCCTAGGGTATTCTGTGAACGAAATAAAGTCCAGTCTAGTACCCTCTCAAGACATGTGCTTTCTGGGTGTGAGACTGAATACAGCAGCCCAGATGGCCTTTTAACCCCGGACAAACAAAAGAATCTTTCTCTTTACTTCCATCAACTATCTCATCAGTCCGGGCTGACTGCAAGGACAGTCCTTCAAGCCTTAGGGTTCATGGCATCTTGTATTCTGGTACTTCCCAATGCCAAACTGCATATGAGGAAGCTACAATGGTATCTCAAAAATGTATGGACACAGCACTGCCAGGATTTGGACACTGTCATTCAAATAATACCTTGCATTCAAAAGGAATTTTTGTGGTGGGCTCAGGAATGTCACCTAAACAAGGGACTCTCTGTGACCCGGCCAGAGGCGAGTCAGATTCTAACGACAGATGCCTCAGACACAGCTTGGGGAGCTCATCTGAATGAAAGGTACTTCTAAAGGTCAGACAAGACAAGCCAAGGATGATTTTAATAGCTCCAGATTGGCCTCGGCAGCACTGGTACCCATTGCTGAGGAGTCTGGTAAGGAAGCCTCCATGGCCCTTACCTTTGATTCCACACCTATTGTCTCAGAAGGACGGGCATCTGCTCAATGTCAAGCTTCACTCTCTTCATCTAACAGCTTGGCATATTCTGTTTTGAACCATAGCAGGTCTCAGCTTCCTCAGCAAGTTTTGAATGTGATTATGGAAGCCAGAAGACCTAGTACGAGGAAAGTGTACGCAGGAAAATGGAAGAGATTTTTATTTTGGTGTGCAGCAAAGGATTTGGATGTTTCTGAGCCAAATTTGAGTGTGGCTCTTCAATATCTTACTGAGTTATTGGACAAAGGTTTGTCTTTCTCTTCCATTAAGATTCATGCTGCAGCAATTTCAGCTCACTATGATTGTGACCCACCATTGTTTTCTCATCCTTTGTTCAAGCAATTTCTTAGAGGGGCAAAGAATATAAGACCCCAATGAGAGCTCCTACTCCTGCTTGGGACCTCAATTTTGTGTTGGAGAAACTCACTCTACAACCTTTTGAGCCTGCAGCTACTGCTGAATTGAAATATTTGTCATGGAAGACTGCTTTTTGTTAGCCATTACATCTGCAAGAAGGGTGTCTGAATTGCAGGCCCTTATGGCGGTTGAGCCTTTCCTGATTTTTCATAAGGATAGGGTATCTTTACGTACTAATCCTTCCTTTATGCCTAAAGTAGTTTCTAGTGTGGCTTTAAACCAAACTATTCATTTGCCTACCTTTTATGCAGATCCCCAAAATAAGGGGGAAAAGATTTTGCACACTTTAGATGTACACAGGCAGTTGCGTTATTATTTAAGCAGGACTAAGGATTTTAGGCAGTCTCAGCAGTTGTTTGTTTCTTTTGCTTTGAGTTCTCAGGGCAAGCCTGTGTCAAAACAAACTATTTCTAAGTGGATTGGGTTTTGCATTGCATTTTGTTATTCCCATCATGGCAGGAGATTCCAGCTGGGATTAGGCCTCATTCCACTAGGGCTACTGCCGCTTCAACAGCATTTCTAAGGGGGGTGGCAACTAAGGATATTTTGGAGGCAGCTACTTGGAGTTCAGTGCATACTTTCTCTAAGCATTACCACCTTCCTCTCTACTCTAAATCTAGGGCTGGTTTTGCCACGGCTATTTTGCAGGGCATGTTGTCAGCTCCTGCTTCCTTATGATTTGCCAGCCTCCCTTTCCTCTGCTTTGGGATTCTACCCAAGTGTTAGGACTGCAGCAATGTGGTATGAAGAACATAGTACAGTTTTGTACCTACCATAAATGTAGATGTTCAAGATCCACATTGCTGCAGTCCAATTTACCTCCCTCCTTCCCCTCTGTGTTTAGGGGTGGTTGTGTGGGTGAGGTTATACTCTTGTAAATTTGTATATATTGTATATATATTTGGTGCAGGAGTGTGTGGTGTTTTTTGGTTTTAGCCTTATCTTTTTAGGGTCTTCTGACATCTGGGGCAAGAAAAGACTGAGGATATGACGTCGGTCATGCGCATTTGTACCCTGACGTCCTGACGTCAGACTAATGCGCCTTGACCGACGTCAGCCATATACTTTGGTATTCGGGCCAACTGGGACAGCGGAATACCCAAGTGTTAGGACTGCAGCAATGTGGATCTTCGAACATCTACATTTATGGTAGGTACAAAACTGTACTTTTTACTTTCCAAGATCTAAATCCATAAGAAAATATCCTCAATTGTTAAAAGCCTTTGCCCCTAAAAAAACACAGAATAGGAAGGTGTCTATATGGCTTTTAGACTGCATATCCTTTGCATACTTCTCAAGAAATAAAAAGTGGCAATTAAACCAAGATCTCTTTCCACAGTATTTTGTTTGTGTCTGTGGCATTTTTCAGAAGTTGTTCTACAGATATTTATGCAGCAGCAACATAGTATATGTTGCATGTCTTTGCCAAGCATTGCACATTTGATATCATTTCTAGATCCAGAGCCTCCCTTGAAATTACAGTTTTCAGAGGAATACTGTCATGGTGCTTGCGACATCCTGTCAATACCCCACCAGACTACCAAGAATAATGTGACATCCCTTACTATCCTGCGTCAGTAACTATGGAGCTTCAGTCATCACTACTGACTCCAGTAGGACACTGTCACTTAAACAGGAGTAAAATTTTCACAATTTCCCCTAAGAGCACAACAGGAATACGCTCCATAATCTGGAACTGTACTGCATACTTTTGTCTACCCTTAATTTAACTCCTTATTACACACTTCAAAACAATGTATCCCTGTTTAAGACCTCTGGTACACTTACACTTAAATAGATTAATGTCACACATCCAAACATTGTGGGAAAGCCTGACACAGACTTACATCTACTTCCCTTCCCCAAAATAATACAGTAACCCGCTGCCACCAACCAGAGTTTCACATGCCCTTTCGAAGGGGTGTCCAGTTATGAAAATTAGATATTAAAACAAATTATAGCAAATGACCTAAAGCAGCCAGGCTTTCGGAGTGGCCCAGGAAGTAAGCAAATATAAGCACTGTCAAATCACTAAAGAACACGCTGATTGGCCAGCCACAATGTAAGTTAATAAAATATTTAATAATGAGCAAATTTATTAAGACTATAAAGCAGTTATTTCCAATAAACAAACAGAACTCCATCACCAGGGAGATGAAATCAGTACTATAGGATAGAAATCCAACATTTAGAAAAACTGTAACTGATTAGTTATAATTTTCCTATCTGACTAAAGAACTCTGTCTCTATCTAAACTAAATTATTACAACAGAGCAAAGGCAGGCTTACAGTTCTTGGTGAGTCCTTTTTGGATGTTCACTGCACAGTACAACTGTGAACAACTGACAACTGCCACTGGCTGTTAACTGACAACAACTGTAACTGACTTCAGCTGTTTTCAGCAGGCTCTTTTATAGACTAAGCCTGTCACAACTGTTCCAGTTCTAATTTTCATTTCATATTTTGAAAATCAACCAACAGCTGTTTACCAAAGTTCTTCCTGTCTTTCAGCCTCTGATAGTAACACATAGCAACTGTTAGCATTCCGATGACATCATCTGCAGATAAGCTGGTTCTGAGATCGTCTGCAGTTAGAATCTTCTTCTCAAATCTGTGCAGTTAGAAGTTTAAAGGAACACCATTCAAGTCTGTAAAACATTCTTTACAAACAGATTATAAATCAACATGTACGAAATTATTTACAATATTCTAGCTAGTCATGCTGGCATAATAACACACAGGTTAATCTGAAATTATGTACAAAAACTCAACCAGATATGCTAGCACAAATGACCGTGTTTAATTTCTTCACAGTGCCACCCTGGAATTCAGGTAGCTTGGGATTCTGTCCAGCAATCTGATCAGATAAAATAAGATACAGAATGTGCATACTTGTCATAACACTAAATCCTTGTCATCCTAGTCTGTCCAGCATGACATGCCTCCCTTAATCTCCCTTCCAAATTGTCACCTTCAGGAAGGACCTGACATTCCAACTTTGAAGCTCCTTTCCTGTTCTTAACTGGAAGTCTTTGTCCTCATGAGTCTTATCAGAACATAGTCAGCAAACTCTGAGACAGCAGAAGAGGCGCATGGAAATTATGGAAGATTTTCTAAAGGAGCTCGAGGCAAGGAGCACTCGCTAAAAGCTGCATCAGATCTGACAAGTATTTGTGTCCCAGCAGTTGTGTTGGACGGACAAAGGTGAAAAGGATCCATAATTATATAATTTCTATTTTTTCAATAAATTGTGCAGAGACTGAATAACTCAGAACATAGCATGGGAGGCTTGATTAAACAAGTTCTTCTTTTCTGCTAAGGTCTTAGCATCTTTGGAGAGTTTAGCACAAATAGTTTGACAGTCCTATATTCCTGTTTTGCAAAAACCCTGTGCCTTTGCTTAAGTTATTTGAATAGCTAGCTAGCCCAATTTGCTGCTTAAAAAAAGCACTTGCGTTTAGTGAGTTTACCTGGTTAAGAAATTAATAAAATAAAAAAGGGCCGTTTTGTAGACCTTCTCAAGTAGATATCTTTTTTCTTTATTGTTAACTTAATTCCCCTCTGCTTTTTTGTAGTTCTGTTAACTTATTTGGATTATGATGAAATATATTTGCTTGGGTGACTGAGGAGAAAGAACTGTGTTTTATTGCTTAGTTCTGTTGCTGTGCTTTGCTTTTAAAAGATATCATAGTGACTGTTGTATCAGCTATATTCATCTCTTTACATTTTTTGCTTAAGGAACATATGTTTAACCATGCTGGAAAAAAGCCATACAAATGTGAAGAGTGCAACTATACAAGTGTTTACAAGAAGGATGTGATCCGTCACTCAGCAGTGCACAACAAAGACAAGTGAGTACTGAAAGATATTGACGTTTGTTGTAGTCCAGCAAAAGAATGTTAGAGTGGAGTGTCATAGTTAAAATAATAGTGATCACCCCATTAATGGATTTGTCTTCCTTTGGGATATTTCCTGCCTACTTTCTTTTCCTCACCTTGCCATAGTAGTGTGGTCTTATCCAACTGAGTTTCATTACTTTGTACAAGTGTTAGGGTCCTGGAGGAATTTTGTGTTGGAGTTCTGGAACTTCCCTATATGGTGATTTTTTCATTTGACACAAAATACCAATCTGAAACTGTAACTTCATGTTGGTATGCAGTACAGTTCTAAAGTGTGTATAGCTGAAAATGGTGCCTTTTACAGTATTCTGTAGTCAGTAATTTCTTTCTAATCATAATGCTTTGCAGCATGTGTATTAAATATATTGGGATTTTTTTTAATTGCCGTCTTTAAGCAGTTTGTTGCTTGCATGTGAAATTTACAGGAAAACTTTGCTTACAACAGATGATATTCTTTGTTATGTATGGAAACAGAAAATGTAACCTTGGACTGCCGTCTGTACTACTAATGGACAGAGGCAGCTCCTAAATGCTTTATCCCATGCATGGGTCCCCTCAAATTATCTATGGTATAATCCTAGTTATTCTCACTAAGGGTAACATATAATTATTGGCCATTGGATGGGTAACACCAGACTAATTCCAAATGAGCTTGATTTAAGCACCAAAACTGAAATTGCCTAGGCTTAAGGGTAGCTAGTCTAGTACTTGCCTATCAACCTATTCACTTTTTTACATTTTAACAATCTTTTGTATTACACATGCATGCAGATATGTAATTTTATATGTTAAGGTATGTATCATATGTATGTAAATAAAATATACTTCAGTTTAGCATAAATCCTTGCATATTAAGTTAAGAATTTGGAGGGTGGGGTTACAAGACAAAAGTAATGAATATTTAATTGATGTCTATATTATTAACTAATGATTTAATTAATTATGCAACCTTCTATTAATGAGCTTTACTGTCAGAGTATAAGTTGTTACAAATACTTTCAAACTATGAAATAACAACTTTGACATGAATGATCCCTCACACAAAGTGTGGATCTATGGATGATGTGCAATTACTTAATATTATTGAAGTATAATTTGTCAAGGAAAGTTAAACTTAAAAATTCACAAAACTGTTTCTGGACCTTTTTTCCTCAACTCTTGAAAATGCGTTAGAGAAACTTTACCTTTGTTCTTCTTAATTAGCACCCAGCTTCTTCGGTTTCCAAAAAGATGTGCATCTTTTGAGAATCTTTGATCCTTAATTCTGCATCACAAGTGACCTCCAATTTCATAGAACTATTCAATAAAATAAAACTGAAAACACTTTGCAGATTTGTAGTTCTCTTCTAGCAGATAAACCCATATTATTCTGCATATCTATGGAATCTACCTAAAGAGCAGCAAGGAGTATTTTTAAAGGCATGCAGTGGTTTGTATACATTCCTGTAAGCTTCCCTAAACATTTAGGGATCTTGTAAATGTTTATTTACTAGGAACCACTACTACATAAAATTAAAATGGAATGCCTTCTTCAGTTTTGGTGAAATTCTATTCAAAAACACAACAATTGGTGAATACTGGGTTTAGAAAATAGGGAAAAATGAAATATAGCAATGACATATCAAACATATTATTTAAGCACTTACATTTAAAAATACTGTCATATTCCCATTCTGTCAAATACTGCCATCAATATAAAGACCATTATCAAACAAGTCACTGGAACCTTCCATCATCCACTTTTATTTGCACTTCCAATTGCACTGTAATCTGAGGTGCCATTATCAGGGCATCTCCCTACTCTGGGGCTCACCCACCACACGCAACAGTGAAACACGATGAACATCTGTGTAGGTCTGAAAACATGATAAGTTACGTTATTGTGCAGGGATAGTTTTAATTATCCTGCAGATCCTGATGCTCATCGTGTTTCACTGTTGCAGTCATTACACTTGGGTTATCCTGCTGGCAGGCTACCCGCAGTCGGCCTGAATTCCAAAGTCTAGGTCCGGCATCAGTTGCTGTCGCCTCTTCCTTGATGTCAGTGCGCCAGGGGTATAAAAGATGCAGCCGACGCCATTTTCTTCAGTCTTTCTTGCCACGCGGTGTCCGAAGCAAAAGCAGTTCGCAAGTGCCGGTCGGCCGACTCCTGAGATTTTCAAAAACAAATTTCAGATCCGAAGTCTTCATTAAAGCGAAGTACCCCGTTGGGGAAACTTTTTTCTTGCGCCAGTCCGATGTCAGAAAAATTTAACAATTGTACTTCTTGTGGGAACCAAATACCTCATAAGGATTTTCATTCTTACTGTATTCCTTGCCTAAGCCCTGATCACAAAGTTGCTAGCTGTTGGTTTTGTGCTAGATTTAACCAACGCACTATTAAGCGTCGGTACGATTTTGCCTTTCATTACTTTGGCCGAAGATTCAATTATATAATGCCGTCAGAACAGCTGACGACCGGAGTTTATAAAAAGCGCAGGGAAAAAGAAAAGGACAGGCATCCGAGGTCCAAAACCGATGACGAGGCTTCCGCTAAGCTAGTCGCCGGTTCGCCTGTTCTCAGTGAGGCGCTTTCGCAGCCCCTGGCACCCGCTACCTCAGAGCCACTGGCTGCTGACGACTCCCATGTGGAGCCAGCTAGGCCTCTGGATACTCAAGGTATTGGACACTCGGAAACTATTCCCTCATATGGGTCCGGAGCCGCTGAGCAGGCATCGGCTTCTGTGGGTGTTTTCAGACCTACACAGATGTTCATCGTGTTTCACTGTTGCAGTCATTACACTTGGGTTATCCTGCTGGCAGGCAACCCGCAGTCGGCCCGAGTTCCAAAGTCTTGGTCCAGTGTCAGTTGCTGTCGCCTCTTTCCCGACATCAGTGTGCCAGGGGTATAAAAGTTGCAACCGATGCCATTTTCTTCAGTCTTTCTTGCCGCGCGGTGCCCGAAGCCAAAGCAGTTCGCAAGTGCCGGTCGGCCGACTCCTGAGATTTTCAAAATTGAATTTCAGAACCGAACTCTTCAGTAAAGCTAAGTACCCCGTTGGGGAAACTTTTTCTTGCTCCAGACTGATGTCAGTAAAAGTTAATAATTGTATTTCTTGTGGGAAGCAAATACCTCATAAGGACTTTCACTCTTATTGCATTCCTTGCCTAGGCCCTGACCATGACGTTACTAATTGTCGGTTTTGTGCTAGATTCAATAAACGCACTATTAAATGTCGGTTTGATTTTGCTTTACATTATTTTGGACGAAGATTTAATTACATAATGCCGTCGGAACAACCGACGACCGGAATGAATAAAAAACACAAAGACAAAGAAAAAGACAGGCATCTGAGGTCCAAAACCGATGACGAAGCCTCTTCTAGGCCAGTCGCCGGTTCTCAGTGAGGCGCTTTTGCAGCCCCTGACACCCGCTACCTCAGAGCCACAGGCCGTAACCAACAGCCACGTAGAGACACCGAGACCTGTGGAAACTCAAGGTGTTGGGCCTACAGAAACTATACCTTCAGATGGTTCCAGAGCCGCTGAGCAGGCACCGGCTTCTGAGGGTTTTTTCAGACCTTCACAGCTTACAATTAAAGCTACTACAGCAGCAAAGGCAAAGTCAAAAACACCATTAAAGACAAGGAAACAAGTGCAGCATTCTCCAGAACAGTCATCCATGCCAAAGAAACAGATGCTTAAAATGGCCGAAGGCCTTATTACTTTAATCAGGGGCTCCCCTCCCCCTCTTGACAAAAGGCCTAGGCAAGACACTGATTATGATTCCTCTGATCAGGTTTCCATTTCCTCTGATTCTTCTGACCAAGGCTATTCTCTCCCTCCCTATGAGGACTCTGATGCTGAAGAGTCCATTCCTTCAGCCTCACCACCTGAGGATTACTCTTTTGGGGAAACCCTGCACACCATGAGGGAGCATTTCCATTGGGAGAGCCAGGATTACTCAGAATCCAAGAAAAGGCTCAGAGATTTCCTTTTATTGCCTCAGCACAGGCCCCTGGCTATCCCTTCTGTGCTTGATATTGTAGATGATGTTTTTTCTGAATCCAGTCTGTCTCCAGATTCTTTACCCCCTGCACCAGTAAAGCCAGACAGGTACTACAGGGTCCCTGACTCTCATAAATTTCTTTACAAAAACCCCGCTGCAGACCCAGAAACAATTTCTCAGGGTCCTAAAGGGGTTAAAGCTTCCACTGCCAAAAATCCTGTCCCCTCAGATAGGGATTCCAGAGCTCTGGACAGATAGGGGAAAAAGTTTACACTTCTGCTACTTTAGCTGTAAGAGCTTTAAACTGTCAGTATCACATGCTTAAATATCAACAGTATCTCATGTCATTGTTAAAGCATAAAATGGTTACAAATATAGAAAGTCCTGACAGTAAAGAAATGCAGGATTTCTTGCATGCAGTTGAACAAGTGGGAAAGCATACTCTGCAATGTGGTTTTGATTCATTAGAGGCTTCTTGTAGAGCCACAGTTACAGGCTCAGTTATTCGAAGACATGCTTGGTTGAAAGAACAAAGTTTGCCTGACCATGTTAAAGTAAAATTATTGGATGCTCCACTACAGCATGATTCTTTGTTTGGTGTTAAGGCAGAAGAGGTGTTAAAGAAAATGGAGGATAAAGCAAAGTCAATGTAAACTGTGAAAGATTTCTTACAGGTTCAACCACCTAGATTTAGCAGAAACTGGCCTTCAAAAAATTGGTCCTTTCCAGTGTCAGACAGGCCACAAAGAGGCAGATACAGACGCCCAAGAAGCAGATCTCAGCCCCAAGGCTCCTACAGACCTAAACAATGGGGTGCTTCTGCCCCCAAAGGAGGAGAAGACAAATTACAACCTTATAGGAAACAGTCACAATGACTTCCCTCTGCAAATGCCAGTTGACAGCACCCCTAGGGGGAAAGCTAGCACTTTTCTCAAAAAATTGGCACATGATCACCCAAGACCAATGGGTGTTGAATATAGTTTCTCAAGGGTACAGGTTCCACTTCCACATACTTCCAAAACCAAAAGGTATGCCAAACCTGCCACAAAACCAATGGGCAGAGGCACAAAAACAGATTGCTGCTCTTTCTTATGGATATGGGAGCTATTCAAAAAGTTCCACAAGAAGAATAGGGCCAAGGATTTTACTCACAACTTTTCTTAGTACCCAGAAAAGACAAAGCCTGGCGACCAATACTGGACCTGTCAATCCTAAATACTTTCCTGGATATTCCAAAATTCAAAATGTTAACACTACAACTTCTGCCCATGCTGGGCAAGGAGGCTTGGCTAGTTACTTTGGATCTCAAGGAGGCATACCTGCACGTCCCAATCAGACAATCGTGCAAAAGATACCTCAGATTTATAGCAGGCTCAATGCATTACCAATTCTCTGCACTGCCCTTTGGCTTATCTACTGCGCCCAGGGTCTTCACAAAAAGCCTGGCACCAGTAATTGCATTTTGCAGACAAAAAGAAATTCAAATATATCCCTACTTGGACGACTGCCTTATTCAAGCAGAGAGCAAGGACATTCTTCTAAAGCACCTGGCGTTTGTAAAAAGATTGCTAATTTGCCTAGGGTACACAGTAAACGAAAATAAATCAAAACTAGTGCCCTCTCAAGAGATAATATTCCTGGGTGCAAGCTTAAATACAACTACCCAGATGGCTTATCTCACACCAGACAAACAAAGACAACTGACTCATTACTTTCAAATGAGGGCAGCAAAGACCCAGCTCCCTGCAAGAAAAATTCTGCAGGCCCTGGGTTTCATGGCATCTTGCATTCTACTAATTCCATATGCCAAAGTGCATATGAGGAAACTACAATGGTATCTAAAAAGTGTTTGGACTCCGCATTGTCACAGCCTAGAGACAATCATAATCTTGATTCCCTGCCTACAACAGGAGTTTCGATAGTGGTCTCAGGCCTGTCACCACAACAAGGGACAGCCTTTTACCTTACCTACAGCCAGGCAGACAATAACAACGGATGCATCGGATTATGCCTGGGGAGCACATATGGCAGGGAAATGTATTCAGGGCACATGGCCCAAGGAACAAATGCATCTTCACATCAATCAAAAAGAGATGCTAGCTGTACAGAATGCCCTGACAGCCTTCAAGGACTTAATACATCCAGGACAATTATTAATAAAGACGGACAATACCACAGTTATGTGGTACATAAGCAAGGGGGCACACATTCCTACCCCCTATGCAGACAAGCCATGACTTTGTGGAACACAGCACTGACCTACCAGGTACATCTGCAAGCACAATTCCTGCCAGGAACAAAAAATACACTGGCAGACAAACTAAGCAGAAATCTCATGGATACTCATGAATGGAAGCTCAATCCACAAGTGTTCGACATGATAACAAGGGAATGGGGACGCCCAGACATAGATCTTTTTGCCTCCCCTCACAATTGCCAAATACAGAAATTTTGCACAAGGACTTATCGCTCTCAAGCATGGAAAGTGGATGCTCTATCT
The DNA here is from genome assembly GCF_019279795.1 of Protopterus annectens. Lineage (NCBI taxonomy): Eukaryota > Metazoa > Chordata > Ceratodontiformes > Protopteridae > Protopterus > Protopterus annectens. The sequence goes on along the minus strand of NC_056746.1, from coordinate 1,189,166,435 downwards.
TTCAGCTGGAAAAACCTGACAGTCTGTGCCTTCCCTCCGAAGCCTCTTCTCACCAAGGTGCTTCTAAAAGTCAGACAAGAGAGGTCAAAAATGATCCTGATTGCACCAGACTGGCCATGCCAGCACTGGTACCCAATCCTAAAGACTTTGTCCCAAGGCACACCTTGACCTCTACCTCAAATCCCTCATCTTCTGACACGGCAAAACAATCAGATTCTGCACAGTCAACTTAGAACCTTAAACCTGGCAGCATGGCAGATAATGTAGCCACTCAGACTGCACCTCTCTCTAAAGCTGTTATGGATGTAATTTTGGAAACCTGGAGACCCAGCACTAGGAAATCTTATGCAGAAAAATGGAAGAGATTCTGTGCTTGGAACCAGGCACAATGGCTCGACCCACTGGTCCCTAATATACCTCAGATTTTGCAATACCTGACTGAGATGTTGGACAAAGGCCTATCTTTTTCATCTATTAAAATCCATGCCTCTGCCATTTCAGCTCATTACAATACGGATCCTCCTATTTTTTCACATCCTCTACTACGACAGTACTTCAGAGGGGCAAAGAATATAAGACCCCCTAGGAGACCACCAGTACCTACTTGGGACCTCAGTTTTGTTTTAGAAAAACTAACACTGCCTCCAGTTGAACCAGCCAGCACAGCTGATCTAAAATTCTTGTAATGGAAAACTGCTCTGCTCCTAGCAATAACTGCAGCAAGAAGAGTCTCAGAGTTACAGGCATTGATGGCTGTGGAACCTTTCCTCATTTTTCACCAGGACATGGTTTCTCCAAGGATGAACCCAACATTCATGTCAAAAGTGGTCTCCAATGTGGCCTTAAACCAAACCATTCATTTGCCTACTTTCTACCCAAATCCCCAGAATAAAGGGGAAAGACTTCTGCACGCTTTGGATATACACAGGCAGCTACGATTTTACTTGGACAAAACAAAAGCTTTCAGAAAAACTGAGCAACTGTTTGTAGCATATGCTGCAGGATCACAAGGAAAACCTATTACAAAGCAGACCATCTCCAAATGGATAGGACACTGCATCCGCTTCTGTTATGCACAACATGGCAAATCTGTGCCTAAGGGCATTAGGCCTCATTCTACCAGAGCAGCAGCCACTTCAGCAGCTTTCCTCAGAGGGGTACCAACCAAAGACATATTAGAAGCTACAACCTGGAGCTCAGTGCACACTTTTACCAAGCACTACCACCTACCTCACTACTCCCAATCCAGAGCAGGCTTTGCCACTGCAGTTCTGCAGGGCTTGTTAGCCTCGCCAAATCCAATCTAGACCCAGCCACCCAACCTCAGCTTTGGAATTCTACCCAAGTGTAATGACTGCAACAGTGAAACACGATGAACATAGTACAGTTGTGTACCTACCATAAATGTAGATGTTTGAGTGTATTCACTGTTGCAGTCCAGGTTACCCACCCACCATCTCCCTCTTTGCTGGACTATTCTGTACTTTTCAATTCTATACAACCTATGTGGTGTATTTGCTTGTAGATGAAGGAAATGTTTATAGTAATATATGCATGGTTGTTTGGCATATTTTTATCTTTTCAGCCTTCATATCTGGGGGCACCTGACATCTGGGGCAAGAAAAACTGAAGAAAATGGCGTCGGTTGCAACTTTTATATACCCCTGGTGCACTGACGTCAGGGAAGAGGCGACAGCAACCGACGCCGGACCAAGACTTTGGAACTCGGGCCGACTGCGGGTCACCTGCCAGCAGGATAAACCAAGTGTAATGACTGCAACAGTGAATACACTCGAACATCTACATTTATGGTAGGTACACAACTGTACTTTATATGTAAAGCCTACTTCAGCTTCCAAAGCAAAGACTAAAGCAGTTCTAAAGACAAAGAAACAAGTACAGCATTCTCCTGGACAGACTACCATGTGTAAAAAAAACAGATGCTCAAAATGGCCGAAGACCTAATTACCTTGATCAGGGGTTCCCATCCCCCTCCTGACAAAAGGCCTAGGCAAGAGGCAGAATATGAATCTTCAGATCAGGTTTCCATTTCCTCTGATACCTCTTCTGAGCAGGAATACTCTGTTCCTCCTTATGAGGATTCTGATGCTGAAGAATCTATCCCTTCAGCCTCACCGCCTGGGGATTATTCATTTGGGGAAACCCTGCATACCATGAGGGAGCACTTCCACTAGGAGAGCCAAGACTACTCAGAATCTAAGAAAAGGCTTAGAGATTTTCTTTTACTACCTCAGCACAGGCCTTTGGCTATTCCTCCCGTGTTAGACATTGTAGATGATGTATTTTCAGAGTCCGAACTTTCTCCTGACTCTTTACCTCCTGCCCCTGTCAAGCCAGACAGATACTACAGGGTTCCAGATTCACATAAATTTCTTTATAAAAATCCTGCTGCTGACCCAGAAACTATTTCTCAGGGTCCCAAAGGGGTCAAGGCTTCTACTGCAAAAAACCCTATCCCCTCAGATAGAGATTCAAGGGCACTAGACAGATGGGGAAAAAGGGTTTACACTTCTGCTACTTTGGCTGTGATGGCTTTAAATTGTCAATTTCATATGCTTAAATATCAGCAATACTTAATGTCACTGCTAAAACAGAAAATGTTGTCAAATTCTGATTGTGCAGAAAATAAGGAAATGCAGGATTTAATGCATACAACTGAACAAGTGGGAAAGCATACATTGCAATGTGGTTTTGATTCTCTGGAGGCCTCTTGCAGGGCTGCAGGTACAGGTTCTGTCATTAGGAGGCATGCTTGGTTAAAGGAACAGGATCTGCCTGATCATGTTAAAGCAAAATTACTAGATGCTCCATTACAGCATGATACCTTACTTGGTGTTAAAGCAGAGGAGGTGTTGAAGAAAATGGAGGACAAAGCGAAATCTATGCAAACAGTAAAGGATTTCTTACAGGTACAGCCACCCAGATTTAGCAGGAATTGCATACTAAGAATTGGTCCTTTCCAGTGTCAGACAGGCCACAAAGAGGCAGATACAGATGCCCCAGAGGCAGATCCCAGCCCCAGGGCTCACACAGGCCTAAACAGTGGGGTGCTTCTACCTCCAAAAGCGGAGAAGACAAATCACAGCCATACAGGAAACAGTCCCAATGACTTTCCTCTGTCAGCACAAAGCACTTAACTTTTGGCAGCCCCCTTAGGGGGAAAACTAGCACTTTTTTTCTCCAAATTGGCACTTGATCACCCAGGACAAATGGGTCTTGAATATAGTGTCCCAGGGCTACAGGTTCCACTTTCACACCCTGCCAAGGGAAAAAGGTATGCCAGACCTGCCACACAATCAATGGGCAGAGGCAAAAAAACAAGTTTCATCCCTCATGGACATGAGGGCCATTCAGCAAGTACCACAGCAAGAGCAGGGACAAGGATTTTACTCAAGACTTTTCTTGGTACCCAGAAAAGACAAAGCCTGGAGACCAATACTGGACCTGTCTATTCTAAATACATTTCTGGACTTTCCAAAATTCAGAATGTTGACTGTGCAGCAGCTTCTGCCCATGCTGGCAAGAAGGCTTGGCTTGTAACTTTGGACTTTAAAGAGGCATACCTGCATATTCCAATCAGACAATCTTGCAGAAGATACCTCAGATTCATAGCTGGCTCAATGCACTACCAATTCTCTGCACTGCCCTTTGGCTTATCTGCTGCGCCCAGGGTCTTCACAAAATGCGTGGCACAAGTAATTGCATTTTGCAGACAAAGAGGAATTCAAATTTTTCCTTACTTGGACGATTGCCTTATTCAAGCAGGGAACAAGGACATTCTACTAAAGCATCTGGCGTATGTAAAAAGATTACTACTTTGCCTAGGGTACACAGTAAACGAAAAGAAATCAAAACTAGTACCCTCACAAGAGATAATATTCCTGGGTGCAAGCTTAAATACAACTGCCCAGATGGCTTATCTCATGCCAGACAAAGGCAACTGACTTCTTACTTCAAAATGTTGGCAACAAAGACCCAATTATCTGCAAGAAAAATTCTGCAGGCTTTGGGCTTCATGACATCCTGCATTCTGCTAATTCCATATGCCAGACTGCATATGAGGAAACTATAATGGTATCTAAAAAGTGTTTGGACTCAACATTGTCACAGCCTGGAAACATTAATTACCCTCATTCCTTGCCTGCAACAGGAGTTTCGATGGTGGGCACAGGCCTGTCACCTCAACAAGGGACAGCCATTCACCCTACCCACAGCCAGGCAGTCAATTACAACAGATGCATCAGATTATGCCTGGGGGGCCCACATGACAGGAAAATGTATTCAGGGCACATGGCCCACAAGCCAAAGGCATCTTCATATCAATCAAAAAGAGATGCTAGCTGTTCAGAATGCCCTGACAACTTTCAAGGATCTACTCCATCCAGGACAGCTACTGATAAGGACGGACAATACTACAGTCATGTGGTACATAAACAGGGAGGCACTCATTCCTACCCCCTCTGCAGACAAGCCATGACTTTGTGGGACACAGCATTGACTTATCAAGTACACCTGCAAACACAATTCCTGCCAGGAAAGAAAAATACTCTGGCAGACGAACTAAGCAGAAACCTCATGGATACCCACGAGTGGAAACTGGATCCACAAGTCTTCAGCATGATAATAAAGAAATGGGGATGTCCAGACATAGATCTATTTGCCTTCCCTCACAACTGCCAACTACAGAGATTCTGCACAAGGACGCATCACAAGCAAGCATGGAAAGTGGATGCTCTATCATTCAGCTGGAAAACCCTAACAGTATATGCCTTTCCTCCTCTGTCTCCCCTCCCCAAGGTACTCCTAAAGGTCAGACAAGAGAAGCCAAAAATGATTCTGATTGCTCCAGACTGGCCCCGCCAGCACTGGTACCCAATCCTAAAGAGCTTGTCTCAAGACCCAGCCTGGACATTGCCTCTAATTCCTCATTTACCGACGCAACGAAACAATCAGATCCTGCACAGTCAACTCAGAACCCTAAATCTGGCAGCATGGCGGATAATGTAACCATTCAGAGCACACCTCTCTCTAAAGCAGTGATGGATGTTATTTTGGAGGCCAGGAGGCCCAGTACCAGAAAATCTTATGCAGAAAAATGGAAAAGATTCTGTGCTTGGAACCAGGTACAAGGAATTGGCACGTTTGTACCAAATATTCCTCAGATTTTACAATACCTAACTGAGATGCTGAACAAAGGCCTATCCTTTTCAGCAATTAAAATCCATGCCTCTGCCATTTCAGCTCATACGGAACCACCAATTTTTTCACATCCGTTGCTAAGACAGTACCTCAGAGGAGCCAAAAACATAAGACCTCCAAGGAGAACACCAGTACCTGCATGGGACCTCAATTTTGTCTTGGAAAAACTCACACTGCCGCCTTTTGAGCCAGCCAATACAGCTGTAATAAAATTTTGTCTTGGAAAACAGCTCAGCTCCTAGCTATAACCTCTGCAAGACGAGTCTCAGAGTTACAAGCACTCATGGCTGTGGAACCTTTTATCATTTTCCATCCAGACAGGGTTTCTCTGAGGACGAACCCAACTTTTATGCCTAAGGTAATATCCAGTGTGGCCCTTAACCAAACCATTCATTTGCCTACCTTTTATCCAAACCCACAGAATAAGGGTGAGAGACTCCTGCATTCTTTGGACATACACAGACAGCTACTTTTCTACTTGGACAGAACTAAGGCTTTCCGAAAGACTGAGCAACTCTTAGTAGCATATGCTGCAGGATCACAAGGAAAGGCTATCTCAAAGCAGACTATTTTAAAATGGATAGGCCACTGCATTCGTTTCTGCTATTCACAACATGGCAAATCACTGCCTAAGGACATTAGGCCTCACTCAACCAGAACAGCAGCCACTTCAGCAGCCTTCCTTAGAGGAGTACCAACCAAAGACATTTTAGAGGTTGCAACTTGGAGTTCAGTGCACACTTTTACCAAACACTACCACTTACTTCTGTACTCTAAATCCAGAGCAGGCTTTGCCACTGCAGTTCTGCAGGGCCTTATAGCCTTTCCTAATCCTATTTAGACCCAGCCACCCAACCTCAGCTTTGGGATTCAACCCAAGTGTAATGACTGCAACAGTGAAACACGAACATAGTACAGATGTTCATCGTGTTTCACTTCTGCAGTCATTACACTTGGGTTATCCTGCCATCAGGCGGGCCTGCAGTCTGCCAGAGTTCCAAAATCTTGGTCCGGCGTCGGTTGCTGTTGCTTCCTCCCTGACGTCAGTGTGCCGGAGTATATAAGATGCAGCCGAAGCCATTTTCTTCAGTCTTTCTTGCCGCGCGGTGCCTGAAGCAGAAGCAAAAGCAGTTCGCAAGTGCCGGTCAGCCGACTCCTGAGATATCAAATTCGATTTTCAGAACCGAAGTCTTCAATAAAGCTAAGTACCCCGTTGGGGAAACTTTTTCTTGCCTCAGACCAATGTCAGTAAAAGTTAATAATTGTATTTCTTGTTGGAAGCAAATACCTCATAAGGATTTTCACTCTTACTGTATTCCATGCCTGGGCCCAGATCACGATGTCACTAGTTGTCGGTTTTGTGCTAGATTTAACAAATGCACTATTAAACGTCGGTTTGATTTTGCTCGCCATTACTTTAGCCGAAAATTTAATTATACCATGCCGTCGGAGCAACAGACGACCGGAATACACAAAAAATTCAAAGACAAGGATAAGGACAGGCATCCGAGGCCCAAAACTGATGATGAAGCCTCTTCTAGGCCAGTCGCCGGTTCTCAGTGAGGCACTTTCACAGCCCCTGACACCCGCAACCTCAGAGCCACAGGCCGCCTCCGACTCCCACTTGGAGATGTCTAGGAATCTGGATACTCAAGGTGTTGGGCCTATGGAGACTAACCCTTAAGATGGGTCTGGAGCCGCTGAGCAGGCATCAGCTTCTGAGGGTGTTTTCAGACCTTCACAGCTTACCATAAAAACTACAGCCAAGTCTAAAACTCCATTAAAGACAAAGAAGCAAGTACAGCATTCACCTGGACAGGCCTCCATGCCTAAAAAGCAGATGCTCAAAATGGCCGAAGACTTAATTACTCTGATCAGGGGTACCCATCCACCTCCTGATAAAAGGCCTAGGCAGGATACAGACTATGATTCCTCTGACCAGGTTTCTATATCTTCAGATACCTCTTCAGACCCAGGGAAACTCTTTACCCCCCCTATGAGGACTCTGATGCTGAAGAATCAATTCCTTCAGCCTCTCCTCCTGAGGATTATTCTTTTGGGGAAACTTTACATACCATGAGGGAGCATTTCCATTGGGAGGGCCAGGATTACTCAGAATCCAAGAAAAGGATCAGAGACTTTCTTTTATTGCCTCAGCACAGGCCCCTTGCTATTCCGCCAGTGTTGGATATTGTGGATGATGTGTTCTCTGAATCCAGTTTAAATCCTGATTCTTTACCCCCTGCTCCAGTCAAGCCAGACAGGTACTACAGAGTCCCTGACTCTCACAAATTTCTTTATAAAAACCCTGTTGCTGACCAAGAAACTATTTCCCAGAGTCCCAAAGGGGTAAAGGCTTCCACGGCTAAAAATCCAGTTCCCTCTGACAGGGATTCTAGAGTATTAGACAGATGGGGGAAGAAAGTTTACACTTCTGCAACTTTAGCAGTGAGGGCTTTAAATTGCCAGTTTCACATGCTTAAATACCAACAATATTTACTGTCTCAGTTAAAACAGAAAATGATTACAAGTTCAGAACATCTTGACTATAAGGAAATGCAGGATTTATTGCATGCAGCTGAACAAGTAGGAAAACATACTCTGCAATGTGGTTTTGATTCATTAGAGGCTTCTTGTAGAGCAGCAGTTACAGGATCTGTGATTCGAAGACATGCTTGGTTAAAATAACAAAGTTTACCAGATTATGTTAAGGCAAAATTATTGGATGCACCTTTACAGCAAGACATTTTATTTGGTGTTAAGGCAGAAGAGGTATTAAAAATGGAGGATAAGGCAAAATCTATGCAAACAGTGAAGGATTTCTTACAGGTACAGCCACCACAATTTAGCAGAAATTGGCCTACAAAGAATTGGTCCTTTCCAGTGTCAGACAGGCCACAAAGAGGCAGATGCAGACGCCCAAGAGGCAGATCTCAGCCCCAACGCTCTTACAGATCACAACAGTGGGGTGCTTCAACCCCAAAAGGAGGTGAAGACAAGTCACAACCTTACAGGAAACAGTCCCGATGACTTCCCCCTTCGAATGCCAAGCACTTCCCTTTTGGCAGCTCCCTTAGGGGGGAAACTAGCACTTTTTTCTCAAAATTGGAAAACAATCACCCAAGACAAATGGGTTCTGAATATTGTGTCTCAAGGTTACAGGTTCCACTTTCACACTTTACCAAGGCTAAAAGGAATGCCGACCTGCCACAAAATCAATGGGCAGAGGCACAAAAACAAATTACAGCCCTCAAGGACATGAGAGCTATTCAGAAAGTGCCACAGCAAGAACAAGGACAATGATTTTACTCAAGACTTTTCCTGGTCCCCAGAAAGGACAAAGCCTGGAGCCCCATACTAGACCTTTCTACTCTAAATACTTACCTGGATGTTCCGGAATTCAAAATGTCGACACTACAGCAGCTTCTTCCCATGCTGGGCAAGAAGGCATGGCTTTTTACTTTGGACCTCAAAGAGGCATACCTGCATGTCCCTATCAGACAAAATTGCAGAAGATACCTCAGATTCATAGCTGGTTCAATGCACTACCAATTCTCTGCACTGCCCTTTGGCTTATCTACTGCGCTCAGGGTCTTCACAAAGTGCCTGGCACCAGTAATTGCATTTTGCAGACAAAAGGGAATTCAAATATATCCATACCTGGACGACTGCCTTATTCAAGCAGAGAGCAAGGACATTCTTCTAAAGCATCTGGTGTTTGTAAAAAAGGTTGGTAATTTGCCTAGGGTACACAGTAAATGAAAATAAGTCAAAACTAGTGTCCTCACAAGAGATCATATTCCTGGGTGCCAGCTTAAATACAACGGCCCAGATGGCTTATCTCACGCCAGACAAACAAGGACAGCTGACTCAGTATTTTCAGTTGATGGCAACAAAGTCCCAACTCCCTGCAAGAAAAATTCTGCAGGCCTTGGGATTCATGGCATCCTGCATACTACTAATTCCATATGCCAGACTCATATGAGGAAATTACAATGGTACCTAAAAAGTGTTTTGACTCAACACTGTCACAGTTTGGAAACAGTAATACCACTAATTCCCTGCCAACAACAGGAGTTTCGATGGTGGACACAGGCATGTCACCTCAACAAGGGTCAACCTTAAACTCTACCAACAGCCAGGCAGACTTTAACAACAGATGCTTCGGATTACGCCTGGGGAGCACACATGGCAGGAAAATGTATTCAGGGCAAGTGGACCACAGACCAAATGCATCTTCACATCAATCAAAAAGAAAAGTTGGCTGTACAAAATGCCCAAACAGCTTTCAAGGACCTTCTGTATCCAGGACAATTATTATTAAAGACAGACAACACCACAGTAATGTGGTACATAAACAAGCAAGGGGGCACTCATTCTTAACCCCTATGCAGACAAGCCATGACCTTGTGGAACACAGCTCTAACTTATCAAGTTCATCTGCAAGCACAATTCCTGCCAGGAAAGAAAAATACTCTGGCAGACGACTTAAGCAGAAACATCATGGATCCTCACGAGTGGAAACTAAATCCACAAGTCTTCAGCATGATAATGCAAAAATGGGGGTGCAAGAAAGTGGATGCTCTTTCGTTCAGCTGGAAAAACCTAAAAGTTTATGCCTTCCCACCACTGCCTCTCCTTTCAAAGGTACTCCTAAAAGCCAGACAAGAAAAACCACAGATGATCCTGATTGCTCCAGACTGGCCACGCCAGCACTGGCACCCAATCTTAAAGAACTTAGCTCAAGGACCACCATGGATTTTACCTCAAATTCCACACCTTCTGACTCAACAAAACAATCAGATCCTGCACAGTCAGCTCAAAACCTTAAACCTGGCTGCATGGCAGATTCATTAGTCAAACAGACAACACCTCTCTCTAAAGCTGTTATGGATGTCATTTTGGAGGCCAGGAGGCCTAGCACCAGGAAATCTTATTCAGAAAAGTGGAAGAGATTCTGTGCCTGGAACCAGGCTCAAAGCATTGACCCTCTTGTCCCAAACATTTCTCAGATACTACAATACTTAACTGAGATGCTGGACAAAGGACTGTCCTTCTCATCCATTAAGATCCACGCCTCTGCCATCTTGGCTCATTACAACACAGACCCTCCTATCTTCTCTCATCCATTGCTAAAGCAGTCCCTCAAAGGGGCTAAAAACATAAGACCACCCCAAAGAGCATCAACACCTACCTGGGACCTCAATTTTGTCTTGGAAAAACTCACTTTACCTCCTTTTGAGCCAGCCAATTCAGCAGAATTAAAATATGTATCATGGAAAACTGCTCTGCTTCTGGCAATAACCTCAGCACGAAGAGTCTGAGTTACAGGCACTAATGGCAGTGGAGCCTTTCATCATTTTTCATCAAGACATGGTTTCTTTAAGAACAAACCCTTCTTTTATGCCTAAGGTGGTATCCAGTGTGGCTCTTAAACAAACTATCCACTTGCCAACTTTTTATCCAAAACCCCAGAATAAAGGGGAGAGACTTCTGCATTCCTTGGACATACACAGACAATTACGTTTCTACTTGGACAAAACAAAAGCTTTCAGAAAAACTGAGCAATTGTTTGTAGCATATGCTGCAGGATCACAGAGAAAGGCTATTTCAAAGCAGACCATTTCAAAGTGGATAGGACACTGTATCCAGTTCTGCTACACACAGCATGGGAAACCTGTACCTAGTAACATTAGACCACATTCCATCAGGGCAACTGCCACTTCTACTGCCTACCTTAGAGGAGTACCTACCAAAGATATCTTGGAAGCTGTAACTTGGAGTTCAGTGCACACCTTTACCAAGCATTACCATAATCCTCTTTATACTAGATCCAGAGCTGGCTTTGCCACTGCAGTGCTGCAGGGCCTCATAGCCACACCAAATCCTCTGTAGAACCAGCCACCCTAACTCAGCTTTGGGATTCAACCCAAGTGTAATGACTGCAGCAGTGAAACACGATGAACATAGTACAGTTTTGTACCTACCATAAATGTAGATGTTTGAGTGTCTTCACTGCTGCAGTCCAGGTTACCCACCCGTCATCCCCTCTTTCTTTGCTGGTACTTTTCTATACTTCTCAACCCTATACTACCTATGTGGTGTATTTGCTGGTTACTGAATGTTTTATTTTTACCTTATTGTATATTTTATTAGCAATATGTATTGCCTACCATTTTTGGGGGCACCTGACATCTGGGGCAAGAAAGACTGAAGAAAATGGCATCGGCTGCATTTTATATACCCCTGACTCACTGACATCAGGGAGGAAGCGACAGCAACCGACGCCGGACCAAGACTTTGGAACTCTGGCCGACTGCGGGCCCGCCTGACGGCAGGATAACCCAAGTGTAATGACTGCAGCAGTGAAGACACTCGAACATCTACATTTATGGTAGGTACAAAACTGTACTTTGTGTACCTACCATAAATGTAGATGTTCGAGTGTATTCACTGTTGTATTCACTGTTGCAGTCCAGGTTACCCACCCACCATCCCCCTTTTCTTTGCTTTGACTTATCTGTACTTCTCTATCCTATACAACCTATGTGGTGTATTTGCTTGACATCTGGGGCAAGAAAAACTGAAGAAAATGGCGTTGGCTGCATCTTTTATACACCTGGCGCACTGACATCAGGGAAGAGGCGACAGCAAATGACGCCGGACCTAGACTTTGGAATTCAGGCCGACTGCGGGTAGCCTGCCAGCAGGATAACCCAAGTGTAATGACTGCAACAGTGAATACACTCGAACATCTACATTTATGGTAGGCACACAACTGTACTTTCTCCCACCTTCTTACTTGATCAAGGTCATCTGTCTTCTGGAACCAGGGCTGCTGTATCTACCAACAGTTATTTAGCATAAGATAACTTATTCAGTAGTCTTTCAGGTCTTTGAACTTTGGGGATTAGTTCTTTTTCCACCTTCTTGTTATTGTCTTTTTAGCTAATAAAAAATAGCACCAAATAAGTCCCACCTCATGCTTTGACCAGTTGCCTTTCTCATGCATTCCAAGGGAAAACACCTCTGCAGTAAACTCACCCTTGAAAGGCTAAAGTCCCAGCAGCAATTCTTGCAGCTGTTGCTTAAAAGCTTTCACCTTAAGACATCCTCAGAAAATGTGTTAAGTTCCTCTGGTGCCATCAGAATACCTTCAAAAACCTGTTGTGACATTCAAATACAAATGCTGGAGTTTATTTGAGGTGTAAACATATCTTTAAAGGCATTTCCATGCAAAAAATGCAAATGTTCCAGGAACAGGTGACATAATTGGGGTCAGATATGCTGACTACCAAAACCTTTGTGTCATCGTCTTTCCCAATGGTTTTGCCCATCCTTCCTCAATTTGATGTCGTCACTGTGGTTGCCACACATAACTTGTTATATTAAATCTATTCAGTAATTCATTTGAAGGCTAGCTGGGTTGTCCATGATCAACTGTGAGTAGCTCCTAGACTGGAGGATCATACAATACCATAATCATTGAAAGCACCCTTTTTGAACAAATCATTTAACTCTTGTTTATCAGGTAATGTGTCCATCTAGATTTGGGTAACGGTTGGAATCTCTTCATAAGTTAAATAATCTTGTGTATCTATATGCTGAGACCAAAATCCATGTTTAAGGTTCCTTCTGAGATATTTTATTAAATGACCTGTCCTTCCTGACTTAAAAGATGAGAGCTAACTGTAGTCTCCAGTGGTTCATCCTCAACTTTTCTAACAACCAGTGATGGGCCCTTGCAGCCTCTTGCAAACAACATTGAAGTGTTCTCCCCAGGCCTGGACCTCCACAGTGTCAGTGGAAATAATTATTACTGCAGGATGGAAGCCCATACCAATTCCTTATTCCAAGGAGAAACACCCTCTGTATTCCAGATGGAGAAGATTCTTAACTGTGCAACTCTGTAGTACTTAAAAAGTAGGTAACCCTAACTCACCCAGATCCTTTAGGTGCAACAAGGGATTCCAATCTGGTATAGGCTTAGCCAGTCTTCAGTTAAGTTCTGGAAGGGCATTATTTGCATCCTGAATAAAATGTATTACCTGGGTACAATGGAAATACATGAAAACAGTAGAATGCTATTGGCAAAAGAAATACTTGCACTGCCTAGACAACTTGATCTAATTCTAAATTCAACAACTTCTACTTCCTACCATTTCTATCCAGGTGGTAACTGGAAATGGTCAGCTGTGATCAGTGTACTACCCCATTAAACAAATGTAAAAATAATTAAAACTTCTTCTCCAATTCCTTACACCTTATTTTAAATTTTCTTAAGTTACTTTTGAGTCCCGTAAAGTATGAGTCAAATATATCCCCAAATAGTTGTTTCTTTTACATTGCCAAATGACAGGGTACAGTTTCTGTGCCATGTGGAAGGAATCTAATTCACAGCAATTGCCTGTGTTTCATCAATATTAATTTTGTATGTTCAACAAATCTGTCCAGTAGTTGAAACAATATTTCCAAGAGGGCCTCAGGATCTCCAAGATAGACTAACAGGTCATCAAAGTATATCCCTAATTTCCAATTGCTACAGTGCTGTAGCCAGAGCTTCAGTTCCAAATCTAAAAGCAAGTTGGAAAGTGGGCAGTCCTGCCTGGTGCCTGTGGTTGAATTATAAAAAGTTGATAACTTTGCTGTAACTTGAATATATGTCCAAACTCTGAAATGTACATTTATTAACAATCTTACAAAACCTTTTGGGAAGCCAAATAACTCCAGTATCCTAAAAAAGTATGCCCACCTCACTTTGTTGGCGGTCTCTTCTGCATCCAGAATGACCACCAACACCCTCTTATTCAATCACTGTACTTTTTGTAAGACCAATAAGGTTTTAAAAATTTCACGTCTGCTGAGATGACACAAATTGACACAGATCTGAGTATAATAATCCAACAAGCACTGTCACCCAGTGAGGATGCCATCAAAGTGTCATACTGGGTTAGATCTGAAGTTGGCCTATATGAGTTCACACTGAGTGGATCCTTCTCTTCTTTTGAAACGGGTGAAAATTTTGGCTTTGCTTCTGGAGTACAAAATTGCTTCCAACAATCTAATTTTCATCTGCTGTAGCTCCCCCCCAAGCATATATAACTCCACAGGAGTATTATCAGACTCAGGAGTTTTACCACTCAGAAACTTCTTCAAAATACTTTCCAGCTGTGGAAGACCCACAGGAATCATTAGGATGTTTGCCTTTTGGGGTGTAACCTTAGGTAATGCCACTGTCTTCTGGACCCTCTTCACCTCTGCCATTTTCCATCCATTCCCTAATTCATCAGTGCATAGATGACCAAAGTACCTCCATAATCCCGTTAGTTGATTCTGGATCCTCAACATCACCCTTAACTTTTAAGTGAATCAGGAATTCCCAGCGCTCAGTTTTAGTTTGTCTTTGAGTCAAAGCTAATACTTATTGTGGTCTTGGGAAGTTACTCAAACATATTTTTGGAAACCCACATTTTAAAGTTCCTGTCAGTCTCCAACAGTTTTTCAGTTTTCTGTTGTCCATTTTATATTAACTTGTAGTCCACGAACTTCTCTTGCATGCTGTCACCTTACCATACTAAGCAACTCCCTCCATTCTAGCAATGCAAGCTTGCCAAAACATTTCATTCTAGAGGTACAGTTACTTCTTCTTGTTTATGAAGATATAATGTGATAGCTATTTTGTTTAAAAAGTAGCAAAAGATAAAGTAATCCACCCAAGAATCCAAAAAAAAGAGACAGAAGTGAAACCAAGATTCTTTTATTCCACAACAATGAGCACTTTTGTCCGAATTACATGGACTTAATTTCTGATGAAGTCCATGTAATTCTGGCGAAAACATTAACTGTTGTGGAGTAAAAGAATCTTGGTTCTGCCTCCGCCTTGGATTTTGTTTTAAAAATATAGATTTTTGTGTTGTGTGAGTAGTTTTTAAATATCTTTAGATAGAAAGTGCGACTATAATTATTTTATCCCCCATCTTTAATAATATCATCTAGACCCATTAAACGGCCATGGTCTTGAAATATTTCCCAATTCTTGGGATTCTTTTTTCCCCCCTACTTCTACCTTTCATATTGCCTTCATCTGTCAGAAAGTTGAAATCTCCAGCCAGGATTATTTATACCCTCTTGGAAACCTAATAATTTCAAGAAAATGTATGTAAATTCCATTAGTGATGATTCTGTGTGTGTGTGGGGGGGTGGAGGTGGGTTAAGTACTGATCACTGGAAAGAGCCTCTCTTGTGTTTTCCTATTTATATGTTTACCCACTATAAATCTTCCATGTTGATCTGAAAGAGACCTGCTACCTTATAGTTTACCCTATACCCAAGTAAAATTACTCACCCCGTTCTCCTTACCTCTTCATATGAAATGTACACAAAGAAAAACTAACTTCACTAGTTTAATGTGGTCAGCAGCATTCAGATGAGTCGGTTGCATTAAAATAACTTGGGTTTTTTGCTTACTTATGAAAGCAGTTACTTCATCCATGTTTTGCAGTGTTACCAAACCTATTCATATCACATATTGTAATCTTTGTACTCCTTTAAGATATGCCCTGTATCTATCATCTTTGCCTTATAATTTCCTGTGGGACCTCCCCCCATTTCTATCCTCCTCATTCTCTTGAATCCTTCTATAAACTTCCATTACCAATTTACAAAATAATTGTAGCAGTAGCTAGGTCTGCTGACTAATAATAATAATCCTTTTTATATCAATTTAAACACTAGCAATGCCTGCTAACTAATACTCTTTCCATCCATCTCCTAGTCCAAACCCTGCCAGCCTTGCCTCCCAGCCTTCCTTTCAACTGCAAAGGAACTCTGAAGATAGTGACCATCTTTACTACATCTAATAAACTGCTTAAGAAAGCCTCTGGCACAAATTTCCCCAACACCTATTGCATTCTGATTTTCATTTTATCTTGCTGTCCATCTAATCAGAATATTCAGTCTTAAAAGTCCACTTTAAAAATACTTCTGTTCAAAAATGTTCATAGCTAAACATCTAAAGGAAATTTCTCATGCTATCTCTATCCCTGCTGCATTACAGAAGAACACTCTTAGTATTCTATACAACTGTTATTGCTTCCTCATTGATTCATTGATTGTTACTAGGCTAATCACCATGGGAGGATGGAGTCTTTCCAAGCCTAGCCAAGATGTCTTGAAAGAATGATGTCCTGTATCCAAATAGGACATTGAGGGCCAGGCATTTATAAGCTGCATCTGTCCATAAGGGACATGGGTGCCAAGTTTCCTGTTCCCCATCCACTGGTCTAGGTTGCAGTTAAAATAGGTAATAGATGAACTCAACTTCATATGGATGGGGAGCCTATTCAATAGGAGGGGCAGTCTCTAGGACATGTATCTCTCTCTTTCTAGCATATTCTCTCTAGGTCACAGACAAAATTCAGGTCCGTAGACCCTTCTTTTCTGGTAATCTTTACCTTGTAAGCCAGACATAGATCACCTCTTCAGCAGTCTGTAGGGGACTGAGTAGAGGGAAAGGGCTTTAAGGAGCTCTGCATAAGGCAGGTTTATTACACCTTGTATCCTTTTTGTAAGGAATCTCTGAGGTCACTCTAGTTGTTGCAGATGCCTGGTCAGGTAGATACTGAAGGGTACTCCTTATCCACCTCCACTCAGCTGGAAGAGTTACCTAGGTTTACATCCCCTATACATTTAGTCTCCATTACCTCTCCGAATGATTAAAGTTGCATCTCCTTAGTTTACTTATTGCTTCCCCAGTACTGGTGAAAGTCAGAATTCCTTGGAGCAAAAAGACTTTTGTCTCAGCTGGGAAAAGCAACCTGAATTCCTGTTCATTTTCATATATAGTTGCAAACTGCACCCAAATTACTCTGGGCATATCATATTACTTCTCTGATTCAGTGCATTATAAGGGGTTACTGCACTCCTGAGTATGTCATCCTTCGGATGAGACCTTAAACCGAGATGTTGTCTGCTTCAGTTGGCAGTAGCTCAGGTGGATGTAGAAGATCCCATGGAACCTATCAAAAAGAGTAGGAGAATTTCCCCAATGCCCTGGACAAATTTCTTCTAGTAGTGTATATACTACCTTGGGTCTCCTCTGAAAAGAGACTACTTCCCTAGTGAGACTAACCCAGTCAACAAAGGATAGAAAAAAAATAAACAAATAAATACATGGTCCATTATATCAAAATCCAATAAATCTAACCCCTCTTCACCTTCCAGTATTCCAAATAGTCTCAAGACTTTCCTGCAAACGTTTTCCATTGCGGCCAACTGTTGCTGTACATTTCCATCTTGACCACCACAACTCTGCATTTTGTTTTGCACTTCAGCTAACTGCTGTTTGTCATCAGAAATTGCAGCTTATTGGCCATTTGGGCAGTTTTTACTTCTCTTTCAACTTTCTGGTTTAAAAGCCCACATTTGCGCTTTTCCCACCTTTCCTGTAACTACTCTAGCCAATATACAGATTTGTTGTATCCAGGACTGTTTGTAAGTTTCTGAGCAGTGACAAAGTCTGCTCTTCAATTTTTGCTCTTAGATCCGTTAGTTCTCTCCTCTCCTGCACTTTTACTAGCTTATTAGTTTAGCACTTTACCAGACTTCTTGTAGCAATTATTGTAGCACACAAACGTGCCACCAGCACTAAACATTCTACATGGAAACAGCTCCAGTACTTATTATTAATGCCCACCCCTCCAGGCATGTCTAAAGTTCAGTTCCCTATGCTTTCTCCTATTAACCTGGTGAATTTGGGCATCCCAGTGTAGCAATGCCTCATGTACACTGACAACCCTCTCCTCTTACCTCCCAACACTCAGACTTGGGAGAGATGCACTTAAATATCCAAACTGGAAGCCACATACTCTCCAGCCAAGACCGGGATAGTTGGTCAAGAGGAGAAGGTCAACACTTGCACCACACCACATGGAACACATAGCCCTCCAGAACACACACCAGCACTGCCTTCACATAAAAACACAACACAAATCATGAGACACATAACTCTCCTAAACAGTGTGCCACTCATCCAAAGCCCCTACGGCAAAACAGCATGCCCAACACACTAGTCATAGGTGACTCGATAGTGAGGCACACTGATGTCCCACTCTCTAGGTTGAATAAGGAGAAAGTAACAGTCAGCTGCCTGTTAGGCACCAGGATCAGTCACATAACGCACGCAC
The DNA here is from genome assembly GCF_019279795.1 of Protopterus annectens. Taxonomy (NCBI): domain Eukaryota; kingdom Metazoa; phylum Chordata; order Ceratodontiformes; family Protopteridae; genus Protopterus; species Protopterus annectens. Next base: position 1,189,148,031 of record NC_056746.1, on the reverse strand, counting down.
TCAGGTCCTTCACCAACACGTACAAATATGTCATTGTACATGTGGGTGTGAATGACCTGAGACATACTTCCCTGGACTAAATGAAAAGAGACATGGAGGAGCTCTTGGATTATGTAGCCCAGGTATGACCCTAGCCCTGAGCAGCATCCTACCATCACCCAGAATGATACCACAGTACAAACATAAAATGATTGATTTCAACAATTGGCTAAGTTGCTGGTGTCATTCTAAGGGGATCCAGTATCTGTCACCCCTGGGCTTCCGGATACTGGCCAAGGCTCTTGCCACCCCTGTAGTGCCTTTTTTAGCCGGTGTTCCAAAGACCAAATTACCACCATAACATCTACAAACAAATGCAATCTGAGAGTCAAGCTGCTCAACACTAGAAGTCTAAATCTCAAAATCCACTTGCTCAAAGCACTCCTTAAAATGGAGAACATTGACATTTATGCTGTAACAGAGACCTGGCTCAAGGCAGCAGAAAGCACCCCTGTACTACCAGGCTATAACTCATTCCACACCTTTCGGCCCCAGAACTTGGACCAAAGCTCCAAAGTTAGTGGTGTTTCCATATTCATAAAGGATGAGCACACCTCCACACTGGTACCCCAACATAATGCATCTGAGATGCTTCAGGTGCAGCTAACATTGGGTAAGACAGCAATTCAGGTTGTAGCCTGCTATAGGTCCCCAACCATGGCCCAAGACTCACACTCCACATTCCTAAGCACCCTGGAGAATATTAGGGTCCAACCTAACACTCTCATACTGGGCGACTTCAACTACTCCTCCATTAACTGGGAAAACTACTCAAGTACCAGTACACTTACCCAATGTTTCCTGGAATTTATTAATTCCAATGCCCTGGACCAGCTCGTTCTTAGCCCCGCTAGAGGTAGCAACATCCTTGACCCGATCTTTACTAACATGGGCGACCATTGCTCTACACCAGTAGTCAACTCCTCCCTGGTTAGATCCGACCACAAACTAATCACATTGGAAATCCATCCCCCCCATTCCCGCAAAGGTAACCACCATGAAAAACTTCTCCAAAGCTAACTTTGGACTCCTAAAAACATAGGTGGTTAACTTCAAGGCACCCATGCAAATGGAGAATTGTTGCATGACTGCCGAATCATACACCAATGCACTGTAAGAACACGTGCACAAAGGCTTGGATCTCGCCATATCCAATAGAACCAAGATGCTCTCCTCCAAAAAAAGGAAGCCAGTCTGGTGGTCCCCTGCCATAAATAAGCTCTACAACGCAAGGAGGAAACTGATGCGGAATAAGGTGAAGTCCCAAGACTGGAAAAAACTCCCTTATCAGCCTCAGCAAAAAGTTGAGATCCCTCATCAAATCCTCTAAAGCTAGTTATGAAAACAGAATTGAAGCAGATAGTAAAGACAACCACAAGGCCTTCTATAGTTATATAAAGAATCTCTAGGGCAATACCCAGATTTGCTCTGAGCTACTGCACAATGGTACCTCCTATACCGAGCCAACAGTTATTGCCAATATACTGTCTAACAGATTCAGTGCCAACTTTGCTCCCCCCCCCCCCCCAAAGAAGCAATCACAATACCAGTAGATTGACAGGCACCCAGTATTACTGTTGCACAGGTTAAAACAGCACTGTCAAAGGCCAAGAATACAGCTTCTATGGGACCTGACAATATCCCTGGCTGTGTTCTACATGAACAACAGACTGAACTGGCACCTCAACTGTGTGTCCTTTCCAATCACAGCCTCACCTCAGGCTTTGTCCCTTCCAAATGGTGCACTGCTACAGTCATCCATCTCCACAAAGGAGGAGCGACTACAGACCCTGGGACCTGTTGCCCCATTAGCCTGACGAATCTGATATGCAAAGCTATGGAACGCATCATCATGGACCTAATAAATATGTATATAGGGAATCTCCAAACTATGGATCCTACACAGTTTGGTTTTGTGAAGGGTAGATCATGCCTGCTCAACTTGGTTGACTTCTTTGAGTCAGTCACCAGAGCTGTGGATGAAGGCAAGGTGGTTCATACAGCCTACCTTAATCAGGCCAAGGCCTTTGTTACCATTCCCCATTCAGGAATCATAGAAAAACTCACTAAGCTAGGCATCAACCCCTGTATCACTAGGTGGGTTGCAAACTGGCTCACAGATAGAACCCACAGTGTGATAGTAGCTGACTCCAAGTCTGACTGCCAACCAGTCACGTGTGGAGTCCCACAGAGTTCAGTCCTGGGTCCTCTCCTGTTTGGTATCTACTTCTATGAAGTCCAGGCCAACACGAAGGGACTCTGGCTGATAAAATTCGCAGCCGATTGCAAGTTGGGAGCTATTATTAATTCCCCAAGTGATGCTGACATCCTACAGAAAGGCCTCACTGAGACCAACGACTGGTGTCAGAACCATGGCCTTAAGCTCAATGCCAAAAAATGTGTCATCATCCCCTTTGAGAAAAACCTGGTTCCCATGAATTACCACATTGATAGTAGTTCACTGAACACAGAAGGCGCTGTAAGAGATCTGGGAACACAGGTTGACAGCAGCCTATCTTTTGACCACCACATTGTCACTGTGGCCAGAAAGTCCTATGTGGCATATCTCTTTACCAAGAGTTTTGCATCCAGGAAGAAAGAGGTCATTGTCTCCCTCTACTCTTCCCTCATTAGGCCATTCATTGAGTACAATGCCCCATTTGGCATGTACCTCACTAGACACCTGCATCAACTGGAGAGGCCGCAAAAGTATTTCACAAAGAGGATCCTAGTCCTTAATGGACAGACTCAAAAAAACTCCAGCTATTCTTTGTCTCCTATCGCCTACTTAGAGGCGATCTCTGCTTGACTTACAAAGCCATGTCTGACCCAGCTCTTTTAGAAATGCTACATCTAAAGAAATCCCAATCCCTCTGCACTACACCCTCCAGAGACCGCAACCTCATTACCACAATCAGCAGAACATGCTGGAGGGACAGGTTCATAAGCCAGAGACTGCCCATGCTATGGAATAGACTTCCCATACATGTCAAGCAGAGTGCCTCACTGGCCCTGTTCAAGAGAAATCTTGATGAGTGGATGGGAAATAGAAAATTCACCCCTGGGATCACTCCAGTGGCTCTACTTGACAGAGGCACTGGGAACTAAGGTTGGATGGCACGATGCCAGGGTAATCCTATGGGTTAGGCTTGTAAAGGCTCCAGGACTGTTAGCCTAGTACAACCTATGAACCTATGTCATGGCTGAATATACAAAAACACAATGTCTTCAACAGCAAACAGTCTCTCTATATACCCTTCTAATAGTTAGGATATGAAAAAAAACTTCCCATTCAATTATATCAATTTCTAATCAGTTGAACACACCTGTGATGGCTGACAATCTTGTCATCACCATGCATTTCTTCTCCATATTCATTATTCCAATTAAAGTTAATTTTCCAGCCATCATTTAAATATTGAGATGTTTACACACTCAATTACCATTGCTTGCATCAAATTTGCTTTATAGATCACAAAAATATAACTTTAACCTTTCAGCATGGAGGGAATGGGGAGACATGCAGCCATGCCATCCACTGTGAGGCTTCTGTCTTTATAAATTCCTTTTGAATTGCTGTAACTTGACAGTGTATGCTGCAAGTCCCCCAAAAGGCTCGTAATCCGCAACCATGGAGTTGCTGCCCACATATTTTTAATCAATCAGAACAAAAAATAGATCCCTTTGAAAAATTAGACACTATCAAATGCTATCTTGTTATAAGTATAGATTTGTTTTGCACCAGTGTGCCACAGTTTTTGATGTAGTGTTGCAAAAAAATTACTTTGATGTGTTAAAAAGTGACAGATTTTATCCTCAATGTTGCATCATAGTGTTAGTGTATGATATATATTTGCAAACATTTTACATGAATGTATTGCACTTGTAGTGAAAATCCCAGCAGGGAGAAGTCATCCTTTCATGTGATTCAGACTAGACCCTGTCACTTTCTAGGTCTTTTTCCAGCTGAGAGAGTTTGGGAACTGACAGAGCATCTCCTTTTGTCTGCTATCATCAGAGAACTGGACAGAAACAATTCTTCTTCTGCTAGGTTTCACCCTCAAGTCTCCAGTTTGCTGAAGGTTGAGTCAAGAACTGTTTATATTTTGGTCTGTGTGGCATCTTCTGCATTCATAGTTCCCTTGGTCACATGTGGAATGGGTACATTACGGCTGCATTTCTCTCTCTTAGATAGACTTCTTGTTTAAGAACTTTACTACTGTTCCTCGGTGCACTTGTCTCTTCTTCCCAGCCTTTGTGAAACAGGTCCTCATAGGTAAGTGGTCACTCAAGTTTATGAATAACTCAGGGTCATGCAAATACTCTCAGAATGAGCCCCTAGGGTTAAACCTCTTGTCAGCTCCTTCATGTAGCTAGGCTGTGGCTTGGCATTTGAGTAAGCAAAAGGAAGCTGGGGGGACAGTGTCACCAATATGTGGCTGTTAGCTACAGGTCATTGCATCTTTTGGTGGAATTACATAGCCTGTAAGTAATTTATATATTGGCAACTGACTGTCAGCTTCCTGAGAAGGAAAACGAATGGGTGAGCCCAAGTCCTGCTTCCTAGTGCATTGTGTAGATGAATGAAAATGGATACATCCTTCAGATGGAAGGGACTATTCATCTAAGATGATCTGTTTGACTCCAGACAGAGTTGAGAGATGAAAAGCAGATTATCTTGTTCTTCTCTTTTCTGCCAAGGAAGCTTTGTTCTCAGTTCCTTTGTCCCTAATAAGTGATGATTTCATCTCAATAAGGGGCAAGGAGGGATTCTAAACCTGGAGCAGAGGTTTGCTCTCTCTCAGGGCTGAATTATTAACAGACTTGCTGTCTCCTTGTTATTCAGCACGGCAGAGAGTGCTCTTGAGTTGTTGAAAATCATTTAATATACTATTTGCATGATCATGTTGAGAAATTCTTTATTTGGGCTGCTAAACTGCTTTTCTTGTTTTAGGCTGTTAGCTTAAACTGATGCTTAGTCCTATTAGGTGCATTTTAGCATTTAATCGTACTTGTTCATCTGTGAAGTTTCTTATATTAGCCCTGTTGTCATTTTATTTTGTATGATCTTATTTGTATTTGTTGTTTGGCTATGCCCTACTTGGCACTGCCCAGATGTTCTTCGTGTTTCACTGTTGCAGTCATTACATTTGGGTAATCTGCTGGCAGGTTGCCCTCAGTCGGCCTGAATTCTAAAGTCTTGGGTCCTGCGTCAGTTGCTGTCTTCTCTTCCGTGACGTCAGGGGTATAAAACATGCAGCCGACGCCATTTTCTTTAGTCTTTCTTGCCGCGCGGTGCCTGAAGCAGAAGCATTTCGCAAGTGCCAGTCGGCCAACTACTGAAATATTCAAGTTTGAGTTTCAGAACCAAAGTCTTCACTAAAGCGAAGTACCCCGTTGGGGAAACTTTTTTCTTGCTTTTTACCGATGTCAGAAAAAGTTAATAATTGTATTACTTGTGGGAAGCAAATACCGCATAAGGATTTCCATTTATACTGTATTCCTTGCCTAGGCCCTGATCACAACTTGCCTGGCTGTCGGTTTTGTGCTAGATTTAACCAACGCACTATTAAGCATCGGTATATTTTTGCATCAAAATATTTTGGAAACAGATTTAACTACCCAGAAATGTCATCAGATAGCAATCTGACTACCAGAGTACATAAAAAAACGCAAAGAAAAGAACAGAGAAAGGCAGTCAAGATCCAAAACAGATGACAAAGCTTCTCCTAAGCCAGTCACCAGTTCGCCGGTACTCAGTGAGGCGCTTTTGCAGCCCCTGATGCCCGCTACCTTCGAGTCGCAGGCCTCTACCGACACCCATGTGGAGTCCGGCATGCCGCAAGATACTCAAGGTATTGGACCGACGGATGTATCTCCCTCGGATGGGTCCAGTGCTGCTGAGCAGGCACCGGCTTCTGAGGGTGTATTCAGACCTCAACATTTGTATATCAAACCGACGACAGCTGCAAATCCAAAGACAAAAGCAACTTCTAAAACTAAAAAACCGAGGCATGACCCACGTGCACAGGCATCTATGCCTAAAAAAACAGATGATCAAAATGGCTGAATACCTTATTACCTTGATCAGGGGTACCCATCCCCCTCCAGATAAGAGGCCTAGGCAAGACACTGATTATGAATCTTCAGATCGGGTTTCTATTTCTTCTGATTCCTCTTCTGATCAGGAATTATCTATACCTCCCTATGAGGATTCTGATGCTGAGGAGTCTATTCCATCTGCATCTCCTCCTGAGGACTATTCATTTGGAGAAACCTTGCATACTTTGAGGGAGCATTTTCACTGGGAGAGTCAAGACTTCTCAGAATCAAAAAAGAGACTCGGGGATTTCTTTCTTCTCCCTCAGCACAAGCCTTTAGCCATTCCCCCTGTTTTAGACTTTGTGGATGATGTGTTTTTGGTGTCAAGTTTGACCCCTGATTCCTTACCTCCGGCTCCCAGTAAGCCTGACAGATATTACAGGGTCCCTGACTCACATACATTTTTATTTAGAAACCCTGCTGCTGATCCTGAAACTATTTCACAGGTCCCAAAGGGAGTTAAGGCCTCAACAGCAAAAAATCCTACCCCCTCTGACAGAGATTCAAGGGCACTGGACTGATGGGGAAAAAAGGTTTATACATCTGCAACCTTGGCAATCAGGGTCTTAAACTGTCAATTTCATATGCTTAAGTACCAACAACATGTTATGGGATTGCTGAAACAGAAAATGATGTTGATTTCAGAATGTGCAGAAAATAAAGAATTGCAAGAATTATTTCATGCAGCTGAACTAATTCTTGCAATTCTTTATTTTCTGCACATTCTGAAATCAACATAGTTTTCTGTTTCAGCAATCCCATAACATGTTGTTGGCACTTAAGCATATGAGACTGACAGTTTAAGACCCTGATTGCCAAGGTTACAGATGTATAGCTGAACGACTGCGGTGGTGGTGCTGCGGTAGCGTTGTCGCCTCACAGTTAGACGTTGCCCGTTCGATTCTCAGTTAGAGCGTCTTCTGTGTGGCGACATGCGTGAATGGGCGTTCCTTCATTGAAGGTTGTGCATTAGGCCTGGCAAGCCAGCATGTAAAACTCTACTGCCAATCATTAGCGGACCAGAGTTCTGCTGTGGCGACCCCAAACCGGGAAAAGCCGAAAGACACAAACAATTTCATGCAGCTGAATAAGTTGGAAAGCATACTTTGCAATGTGGTTTTGATTCTTTAGAGGCCTCCTGCAGGGCCGCAGTTACTGGATCTGTGATTAGGAGGCATGCCTGGTTAAAGGAACAAAATTTGCCTGACCATGTTAAAGCTAAATTGTTAGATGCACCTTTACAGCATCTCTGTTTGGTATTAAGGCAGAAGAGGTTTTAAAGAAAATGGAAGACAAAAGCTAAGTCTGTGCAAATTGTTAAAGACTTCTTACAAATGCAGCCACCAAGATTCAGTAGACACTGGCCTACAAAAAATTGGTCCTTTCCTGTGTCAGACAGAGCTCAAAGGGGCAAATCCAGACGCCCTAAGGGTTCCAGATACCAGCCGCATGACTCGTATAGGTCAAAGCAATGGGGTGCATCTACCTCCAAATCTGGAGGAGATAAAGTGCAAACCTACAGAAAGCAATCCCAATGACTTCCCTCTGCCTACACCAAGCGCTTATCTTTTGGCAGCACCCATAGGGGGAAAATTAGCACTTTTTGCTCAAAATTGGCAGTTAATAACCCAGGGCAAGTGGGTACTAAACATCGTATCACAGGGATACAGATTCCATTTCCACACTCTGTCAATGGCAAATGGTTGGCCAGATCTGCCAAAAAATCAATGGGCAGAGGCACAGCAAAAGACCAGGCCTGGCGGCCAATACTGGATTTATCGATTTTGAACACATACCTGGACATTCCAAAATTCAAAATGCTGACTTTGCAGCAGCTTCTGCCCATGCCGGGCAAGAATGCTTGGCTGGTGAATTTACACCTAAAAGAGGCAAACCTGCATGTCCCAATAAGACAATCGTGCAGAAGATACCTCAGATTCAAGGCTGGCTTAATGCATTACCAATTCTCAGCACTGTCCTTTGGCTTATCTACTGCGCCCAGGGTCTTTACAAAGTGCCTGGTACCATAATTGCATTTTGCAGACAAAGAAGCATACAAATATATCCTTACTTGGACGACTGTCTCATTCAAGCAGAGAACAAAGGACACTGTTCTTCGACACCTGGCGTTTGTGAAAAGGCTTCTAACATGCCTAGGGTACACAATAAACAAAAAGAAATCACAACTGGTACCCTCTCAAAAGATAACATTCCTGGGTGCGAGCTTGAATACAACTGCTCAGATGGCTTACCTCACGCCAGACAAAGGCAACTGACTACTTACTTCGAACTGATGGCAACAAACGCACAGTCTTCTGCAAGACAAATTCTGCTGGTTCTGGGCTTCATGGCATCCTGCATCCTACTAATTCCATATGCAAGACTGCATATGAGGAAACTTCAATGGTACCTAAAAGTTTATGGAGTCAACATTCACACAGTCTGGAAAAGATGATTCCTCTCATTCCCTGTCTGCAACAGGAGTCTCTGTGGTGGGCAAAGGCCTGTCACCAAAACATGGGACGGCCCTTCACTCTACCTCCTGCCAGCCAAACCTTAACAACAGACACATCAGATTATGCCTGGGGGGCCCACATGGCAAGAAGATGCATTCCGGGCATATGGGCACCAAAACAAATGCATCTACATATCAACCAGAAAGAGATGCTATCTGTCCAAAATGCCATAACAGCCTTCAAGGACTTACTTCATCCAGGGCAACTACTGGTAAAGACGGACAACACCACAGTCATGTGGTATATAAACAAGCAAGGGGGCACACACTCATACCCCCTTTGCAGATTAGCCATGGCACTATGGGACACAGCTTTGACCTACCAAATACATCTTCAAGCTCAATTCCTGCCAGGAAAACAAAACACTCTGGTAGACGATTTAAGCAGAAACCTTATGGATCCTCACAAGTGGAAACTAAATCCACAAGTCTTCAGCATGATAACAGAGAAATGAGGGAGCCCAGACATAGATCTATTTGCCTCTCCTCAAAATTATCAATTAAAACGATTCTGCACAAGGACTTATCACAGACAAGCATGGAAAGTGGATGCCCTATCCTTCAGTTGGAAAAACCTATCAGTTTATGCCTTTCCTCCTCTGCCTCTTCTATCCAAAATCCTCCTAAAAGTCAGACAAGAGAAGCCAAAGATGATATTAATTGCCCCGGACTGGCCTCGCCAATACTGGTACCCAGTCCTAAGGAACTTGTCTCAATACCCAGCTTGGACCTTGCCTCAAAGACCACAGCTACTATCCCAGCAAAACAATCAGATCCTGCACAATCAACTACAGACTCTGAACCTGGCAGCATGGCTAATCATGTAATTGTACAAATGACACCTCTCAGTAAAGCTGTGATGGATGTCATTTTGGAAGCCAGAAGGCCTAGTACTAGAAAATCTTATGCTGACAAATGGAAGAGAATCTGTGCTTGGAATCAAGCACAAGGAACTGATGCAGCAGAACCACATATTCCTCAGATATTACAATACTTGACTGAGATGCTTGACAAAGGCCTATCTTTCTCATCAATCAAAATCCATGCCGCTGCCATTTCGGCTCATTACAATACAGAGCCACCAATCTTTTCTCATCCTTTAATAAAGCAGTATCTTAGAGGAGCCAAAAATTTAAGGCCTCCTAGAAGATCACCATTACCTGCATGGGACCTCAATTATGTGTTGGAAATGCTCACCCTGCCTCCATTTGAACCAGCTGCTACCGCTGATATAAAGTTCTTATCATGAAAGACAGCTCTGCTGCTAGCAATTACTTCAGCAAGAAGAGTTTCAGAGCTACAGGCCCTCATGGCTGTAGAGCCTTTTATCATATTTTACCCAGTCAGGGTGTCTCTGAGGACAAATCCTACTTTTATGCCTAAGATGGTTTCCAGTGTGGCTCTTAACCAAACAATTCATCTGCCAACTTTTTATCCAAATCCGCAGAACAAAGGGGAGAGAATTCTGCATTCCTTGGATGTACACAGACAGCTAAGATTCTACTTGAGCAGGACTAAAGCTGTAAGAAAAACTGAACAATTACTACTGTCATATGCTGCAGGATCAGAAGGAAAGGCTATTTCAAAGCAGACAGTTTCAAAGTGAATAAACCACTGCATCCGTTTCTGCTATGTACACCATGGAAAACCTGTGCCCAAGGGCATTGGGTCTCATTCCACCAGAGCTGCAGCTACTTCAGCAGCCTTTCTCAGGGGAGTACCAACCAAAGACATTCTAGAGGCTGCTACTTGGAGTTCTGTTCACATCTTTACAAATCATTGCCATTTGCCTCTTTACTCTATGTCCAGGGTAGGCTTTGCCACTGCAGTGCTGCAGGGCCTTATAGCCGCACTTAATGCTGTTTAGCTCCAGCCTCCCAACCATAGCTTTGGGATTCTACCCAAATGTAATGACTGCAACAGTGAAACACGAAAAACATAGTACAGTTGTATACACTTACCATAAATGTAGATGTTCGAGTGTATTCACTGTTGCAGTCCAGGTTACCCTCCCGCCATCCCTCTCTCATTCTAAAGTTTAACTTTCCTTCTCTATCTTCCACAACCTATGTGGTGTATTTGCTTGTAGATGAAGGTAACGTTTATACTGATGCATGTATATATATATTTATATAATATTGCTACCTTTTTTGGGGCACCTGACATCGGGGGCAAGAAAAACTAAAGAAAATGGCATCGGCTGCATGTGTTATACCCCTGATGACCTGACGTCATGGAAGAGAAGACAGGAACCGACGCAGGACCCAAGACTTTGGAATTCAGGCCGACTGAGGGCAACCTGCCCGCAGATTACCCAAATGTAATGACTGCAACAGTGAATACACTCAAACATCTACATTTATGGAAAGTGTACACAGCTGTACTTTTTGAGAAGTGCCCCAAGAGGAAAAGTTCCAAGATTTGTTATATACTATGCAGGAAGAAAATGTATACTCAAAATTTGACAAGAAACCATTCCTATTTTAGAATAGTTTCAGTAAATTCTAAACAGTGATAATATGAATATGTTTTGTTTCGCTCTGACTTCTTTACAAAGCAAGCTAGTTAGTACAACAAAACAAGAGGAAATAAATGTAACATTATTTGTGATGGAGTGTCTGGCCTTTATTGTGGGGGGCGGGGGCAGTTTTCACATTAAGCAGTAGATCAGAAATCCTTAACACCAATTTCCTCCACATTCTCCCTCAGCAGCACTTCAGTCCTTAATTTCACAACTGAACAACTGACACTTTTTGTCTTGGCTGGCCTTTGGATGAGGATGTTGGAAATCTCTGTTCATATTAACTATTACCTCTGCCCATCAGATCTTCAAACTGCCATCTTTGATTTGTAAGAAATGTTATTTGTTCCACGGAGACCAGATATCCTTCATCCAGGTGGAAATTCACTGTAGAGGGACCTTCTTAGTAAAATGTCACAGGTGTAAGAGTGCTCACTAAATCAGTTAGTGTTCAAAAGTGCCCTTTTGTGATGAGTGCTTTTGAGGATCTATCACAGCTAATGTGGGTAGACATAATAAATTAAGTTTCAGATTATTGTTTGATATGTTTGCATTGCTATTTATTTTCTAGGCTGAAATAGGGACCTCAAGAAGAGTCCTCCTCCCCTAATCGTGCCAGTGGTATGTGAGCACATGTCAAAGTGAGTGCCTACCCCAGGTGTTGGCCATAGTCAGGAATATGAAAAGCTGTGTAAGACAACAAAATGATGTGTTAAGCAACTGCAGGGGGTCTTCTAAAAGATCAGCTGTTATGTTGAGTTATTTGGCTGATTTTGTATTAGTAAAGAATGGAGCCTTGATTTGTGAACCAAGAGACTCTTATTTGAGTATTGGGCCTTGGCATTGGAGAAAACAACTGGGGATGGGATGGGAATGTGTGGATTAAATGCTGATTCACCTGTCTTGGGAAAGGGAGTGTTGGGATTCCTACCTGTGTGTGGACCTGAGCAGTGTCTGTGGACTGTCTCCAGCTGAAGCAGACAGAAGTGAGGGGGTGTGTTGAAGCAGACAAAAGTGAGGGATTATCACAGAATTATCTTTTGTATTGGAAGATTATGTGCAGTAGCATGTACATACAAATCGCATTGTTGTCACTGCTCTCCATGCATTGAGATATTATTGCAGGTAGACCAAAGCAGCGGAAGCCTACCATGCCATGAGGATGGCACCATACCCAGAGACCCTTTTATCTCCTCTTTCCTGAAGAGGTTTAATTGCATAGGAAGGGTACCATGTTTATGGCGGATATCAGTTTTGATGGTAGGCACAAAACATGGTGGGTAAAAAAGAAATGCTTCTATGAGTACTATACTATCAGGACTTTTCATGTTCAAAATAATTGCTCTGTGAATCTTATTTTTAGTCCTCTATGGCACTTGCATAGTGGCTTCTCTTCCCAAGCCTTTTTGACTCATTTATTCCTTCCTGGGGGTGAGAGACAGATATCCCTGGACTGGTCAGGAGCAAATTTTTGGGCCATTTGCTGCTGTCTAGAAGACCTTAAAAGCCCAATTATTCTTTAAAAGATGGTAGTTGGGTGTCAGGCAGTGGGACAGATGCAGGTCCCACACAGGTCCTTCTCAGCTAACCATTGTAAACTATGCAGTGGGTGCATCAGGGAAGAAGCATGCATGGCATGTTTCCTACACAACTACCTCTGTGACTCAGTGGCACTTACACAGCTTCAACAGCATGAATCTGCTCATTCTCTTCCTCAACTAATTCTCACCCACTTGCTAGATGTTACTAGTGTGATGCTTCTAGCCAATTCCCTTCCCACATGATGCACTATCTGGCATGGGCATCTCCCTGTCTGTCGCTCCAATACCTATGCCACTGAATAAGTCCTACACATTCGGGGGATGAAAGCACTCAAATCTGGTCTCTGTTTAGTAAATTGCAACGCATGCATGTCTGTATCCAGTTTGAATTCATGACTGTTTTTTTTTGTCTTCACGTATACACCTTCAAGTGCCTTATTGTTGTTGTTTGTTATTATTTTCTGAAGCATTTAACTAGTATTTTGACAGAAGGCATTATAAGACTCCAAATCAATAACACATGGTCATTTTCTATCTCAAATGGAACAGTTGCCATTAGTAAATTTAATTTTACAGTTATGGAACTATATATACTGTGTGTGTGTGTGTGTGTGTGTGTGTGTGTGTGTGTGTGTGTGTGTGTGTGTGTGTGTGTGTGTGTGTGTGTGTATGTATATGTATATATATATATATATATGTGTGTGTGTGTGTGTATATGTGTATATATATATATATATATATATGTGTGTGTGTGTGTGTGTGTGTGTGTGTGTGTGTGTGTATATATATATATATATATATATATATATATGTGTGTGTGTGTGTGTGTGTGTGTGTGTGTATACATATAGTCTTATTGTTGACAGGTGGATATTAGATAAGTTTTTACAGCATGTTGTCAGGGAGATGTGATGGGGGTCATTCTGATCCTTGAAAAGGAAGGACAGCGTAGGAGAAGAGGTTTGCCAAGAAGCAGTTTAGATGGGCCAGTTATTCTCTGGAACTGCAAAAGTTCGTTTTTGCAGAGAAGGTCATTGAGCCATGGATGGGACTACAGGAATGGTTGCTGGCGAAGTATAAAGGCATTGTTACAAGTAGAGAATGGCTGAATAGGAAGGTATAATCTTAAGAGACTGCCTTATTGTCTGCTTCACCTAGCATGCAAATGTTGACCATCTCCAGTGTTTCATGCTAATTAATATTAACTAATATTGCTGCATTAGAAACCAATCCTTTCTTCATCACTGATTCTTGATGTTAGCTTTAATGTCCCTTCTGTACTTTGCTTTGCTGTATTGATATAATTTGTATAAATGATAGATTTAATTTTGGAGGTTTTTGCATCTAATTGTTTATGTACTTTTTCCCCAGGAGGAAGAAAACAGAAATGGTAAGATCTTTTTCCATACTCTGTCTGAGACTGCAAAGCTACTGTAATGTTCTTTGTAACAACTGACTTGCATTACTGCTTGTTTATAAATCCTTAGCTACTAAAAGAATGTAGGTTTATTTTGATGTTCGTCAGTATCACTACTGCAGTAGCCCAAGCTTATATGGGTTATAGCCTGTGTATAATGGCTGGTCAGTCGTGAATTGTCTGTGGCACCCACCACATTCATACCTAGGATGCTGTAGCTCGAGCTCCAAAGAGAGAAAACAGCATCCTGGGCATGAAAGTATTCCACTGCTTTCTTGATGCCCTTGAGAGTGCCCCTCTAGTCTTCACAGAATCCACAGTCATCTCTGTTTCTTCCTTCTAGTAAGATAAATCTCTGTTGGGGAATCCTTCCACAATATAAAAATATAAATATTTTTTTTAATAGTTTGACTTATTCTCTTTACGAAGAACAACTTTATAATATATTTCTGCTTTTCCAGAAATATTATTTTTTATGAAGCAGTTGCTGTTTTTTTTTTTTTTTTTTTTTTTTAATTGTATTTGCCTTGTTATGGGCTGCAGTGTTGATGTGAAGTTGTTCTATCTCGCAGTTCATTCTGTACTGATGGTTTTGGAGCTGATCCTTCGGCTCTGAGATGGCACCTACTGCAAAGCTCAAGGAGTTCTAGTAGCTCGAGGCCAAGTCCATATCCCATGATGCACCCTGAGTTACCCACAATTTAGTTTCCCACTGCAACTGATCGGAGGTTCTTGCTAGCTCGGGCCAATAAAAATTTTATTACCTTTCTATTTTCAAATTTTATTGTTGGATTATCATTAAAATAGTTGGATATTAAGAGAGATAGGCTCTTAAAGCCTTTTCTGTAGTGTTCCCTTCCCTGTGTGCTTTTCTTAGCTTTATATTTGGCCTTGTTTTCTTTTGATTATATTTAAAATTGCTGACTAAAAATTGCTTGTTCAGTGACCTTTTGTCACTTTTTTTATTAGCATAGTGTGATTACTTGGTGTATAGTAATTGTTTATTCAGTGACCTTTTGTCACATTTTTTCCACAGCATAGTATTTTATTACAGTTTACTTGCTGTTCAGATTATCTGTTTAATCATTTTGTGTGTGTGTGTGTGCTTGTTTGCCTTAATTTTAGGCTTGCCTGCCTATCTTTAGCCTTTTTTTATTAAGAAGGCTTTTGAGTAGTTAGTTAGCCTTAGTTAAAGGTGTGTGTGTGTGTGCTGATAGTTAGCCTGTTTTTTATTAGAAGGCTAATTTATACTTGCTGTTGTTGGGTGTGTCCACTTCTGTCATGGCTGATGACAAGGACAAACACCCTAAGTCAGGTTTTACAAAATGTGGGCAAAAATGTTGGTTACTGACTGCCATGTGAATTGTGTCTACAGCTTGGGTGCCTTGCACTTAAAAGAAACATGTTCTATATGTCATTCATTTTCCTCTAGAGTCCTCCAAGTGAGAAAAAGGAAGCTTATTGATAGGGGGGTTGTTGAAACCTTTCCAGGAGGCTTTGAGTGACCAGGATGGATCTAGCAAGTACTCAAAGCCCTCCAAGACTTCTGGAGAATCAAAAACATCGGCTCCACAGGTCTCGGAGCCGACTGTCTTTTCGTTTCAGAGCCGGTCCCTGGTCTTGGAACCAGTATCCGAAACTTTTAAATCACCTCTACAACAGTTGGTACCATCAATACGATCATCTCAAGCTTCTGTAAGCCTATCTGATTTGGATGTGGATCAGGTGGTGCAGAAGCTTTTACAGGCACCAGCCTTTGCCAAATTGTTATTGGCTCTGACCCAGGCGGCTTTGGAGCCAAAGACCTTTATGCCAGCTATATCTCTTCCTCCTCTGAGCCATACCAGTCCTTCGGAGCTGGAGGAGTCAGACCTGCTGATTTGTGGAGCCTTCGGAGCCGATGCCTGCTCCAGTGTCTTCGGCTCCGTTCACTCTGACGACCTCGGCGCCGATCGAGGACTCTAGGAGCAGACACTCTCTGGTCGGGTCCAGGGAGGATAGTCGAACTGACTTGTTGGTTCCGACTTTGCCTGTCAGGGCTTCGGCTCGGATGAACTCGGCTCCTACCTCAGGCTCGGAGCCCACTGTCCCAGTGCCGGGGGTATCGATGGTTTCCTTGGATCAGTCGGTTCCTTCACATCGGAGCAGAGGTGCCTTTGAAGCCATGAGGAGAGTTATGTTTCCCAAGACATCCTCAACTTCAGGTCCGGCTTTTTCATCCCCTAAGGTGCCTGTGACTGCTTCTGCCTCACAGATCCTTGCTAAGCGCAGAGACCCAGAGCCTCAGGAAGCCCCATTGGGTGGCCCATGCTCTTCTGAGACCTCCCCAGAAGCTTCCACTGATGAGGTTCCCAGGAAGAGTGTGTGTAAGAGGAAACGTGGACTCCCCTCAGGAGTCATTAACATCTGACACTGACTTGGATGAATCAGAAGGGTCCCCACGGTCCCCCTCTGAGGATATCTCATTTGCTGAGATACTGGAAATTCTTAGGCAGAGGGGTGACTAGCAGTCCACCAACCCTACTGAGGATGAGTCGCTTTTCCTGAAGGCTTTCGGGTCTCAGCCCTCCACCTGTTGGGTGTCTCCGCCCTTCGATGAGCTTATGCAGCCGGTCTCACAAAGGGTGTGGGAGTCTCTAGGTACTATGGAGCCTGTCCCTAGGAGGCCTAATAAGTTCATATCTGCCCCCCTAGATAAATCCTTCTTGACAAAGGTGTGCCAGTCAATGCCATGGTGGTGGCGGCAGCCTCCAAAAAGGAAATGTCTGAAACTTCCTCGTCTATCCATCCTCCTAACAGAGACTCCAGGATCATGGATAGATATGGAAAGCGCATGTTTAGTTCAGCGACTTTTGCTCTTCGTTCGCTTAACTATTTAACCCATTTTACCAGACTACAAAGAGATCTCTTTAAAGAGCTGGGAGATGCTCTTCAGGGTACTGTAGCTGCAGGAGCTACAGACAAAGTTGCCGCCCAGCTTGCTCCCCTCAATTCTATAGTGAACTCATCCATGCGCTTCATTTCATATGAAACTGATGGAATGAGTAGGGCAGCAGGTACAGGAGTTGCTCTTGGAAGACACTCCTGGATATGCTTGTGTTCCTTCGCGGAGCCCTTCAAGTCATCCTTCGTGAATAGCCCCTTTGATGGCTCGTCCCTTTTCAGGCCTAAAGTCAAGGAAATCTTAGCCAGGTGTGAGCAGGATGGAAAGATTCTGTCTGCCGTCGGGGTCCATTTTTCCACCCCTACCAGACCTTACCCCAAGGATCAAAGGGGAAGGAAAATGTGGTTCCGAAAATCCTAAGGAGCCTTTCAGGACATGCATAGTCAACCCCCCTCCAGGGGCAGAGGAGGGGGCAATAATGGAAGATACCGCCCTCGCGGCAGAGGGGGTCTGCAACACCAGGGTGACAGAGATCACTTCTTTGGGAAGCCCTACCAGCGCTCCTGAAAGGAGGCCCGACTGTCCTGCTCTGGAGGCAGTCCGGGGGTCACTTATCTTTGTACCCAGATGCGTGGCTCAAAATAACAAACGACAACTGGGTACAAAGTATCATTTCCAGTGGATACTTCATCCCATTCGCTACACCCCCTCCATCGACAAGGAAAATTCCGGATGTTCCACCCAGTTACAGGGAACAAGCAACAGTAGAGGTCCAGATGCTGCTAAGAAAAAGAGTCATCCAACCAGTCCCAGCAGACCACACAGGATCCGGAACTTACTCAAGATTCTTTTTAGTTCCAAAGAAGACAGGGGACTGGAGACCTATATTGGACCTCAGCAGACTAAACAAATCTGTAAAGAAGGAGAAGTTTCAGATGGTCACACTTCAGTCAATATTTCTCTTCTGAGGGCAAGACAATTGGATGTGCTCGATAGATCTCCAGGATGCGTACTACCACATAAAAATGGCCAGGCCATCCAGGGATCATCTGCGCTTCTGGCTGGGAGCCAATCATTACCAGTTTCGAGCCCTGCCCTTTGGTCTTACTACAGCCCCCAGAGTGTTCACCAAATGCATGGCAGTGGTCACGGCTCACCTGGGACATTTAGGATTCCAGGTGTTTCTGTACCAAGACTATTGGCTCCTTACCGCCACCACCAGGCATCAACTCATTCAGGCCAGGGAGTCCACTCTGCAATCAGCTAGGCATTACAATAAACTCAGAAAAATCTGCCTTGTCGCCATCACAGCATATCATCTTTATCGGAGCAGAACTGGACACCACCACCACGCTAAGACTTCCAGCAGAAAGAGTCGTACTACTATGCCAGCATGTCCACATTCTAATCCAAAAACAAAGCACCAGCATCAGAAGTTCTGACATTGTTAGGTTTGATGGCAGCAGCAATTCTAGCCATACCACTGGGTCATATGTACATGCGGATGCTACCATGGCTGTTCACTCAATGGTCTTACCAAGAGCTCCCCATGTCTCACATAATAATGATCACAAATTCCTGCAAAAAGGATCTTATAAGTGGTGGTTGACCTCACTTCATGTTACGATAAGACACCCATTTGTGCTATCCCCTCCAGTAGCCACAGTGACCACCGACGCTTCCCTGATTGGGGGGGGGGGGCATTTTCAGAGAAAGATAGCCCAAGGCACAGGGACTGATCAAGAGACACATCTGCATATCAGTGTCCTACAGATGAGAGCAGTACTTTTGGTGTTGCAGTACTTCCAGGACTCTCTTCCTCTAGGTACGATTGCTATTCAGATGGATAACATGTCAGTGGTTTGGTATTTGAACAAACAAGGAGGAACCAGATCATACCCCCTTTGTTGCGAGGCCCTCAGAGTATGGCAGTGGGCTATTTCCATCCAGCGTTTTCTGTTAGCAATGCACATCCTGGGCAAATTCAGCATGATAGCAGACAAGTTGAGCAGAGCAATTTTGTTGCCCCATGAGTGGCCCCTCAAGACGGAAATGGTGGACAGAATATTCCGCAGGTGGGGCCAGCCTTGCTGCGACCTTTTTGCCAGTCACATGAACACCAAATGCAGAAGCTGTTTCACCCTGATTCCCCCTCCGGGAGAAGCCCCGAGGGACTCACTAGTTCACGATTGGCCCCCGGGTCTCCTCTATGCATTCCCACCAATCCCATTGATACCCAAGGTATTACAGAAAGCCAAAGCCCTGGGAAGGACCAGATTTGGTTCCCCTTCCTTCGACTTCATCTTTTGGAGGACCCCTGGATTCTGGACCCAGTTCCAGACCTTCTGATGCACTTGTCGGGGGAACTTCATCCCTCTCTGCAGTCCCTGAAGCTGACAACTTGGTTGCTCCAATTCCCATCATAGCCAGGTTCCATAACCTTTCCAATGAGATGAAGCAAATTCTCCTATCCTCTCACAAATCCTCTATGAGGAAGCTGTACCTAAGCAAATGGAAAAAAATTTCTATATGGGCCTCTAAAAACAATATTGATCCTTACCAAGCCCCTATGGCCTCTATTCTAGAATTCTTAACCATGGTATTTAATAAAGGAGCTGCAGCAGCTACAGTCTGTATTCAACTTGCTGCCATTTCTAACTTTCATCTGGGATTTGAAGGATTGAATATTATGTCACACAAATTATCCAAAGACTTT